>NW_023270447.1:20176507-20348996 GCF_011800145.1 Mirounga leonina
AATAGAATAGAATAGAATAGAATAGAATAGAATAGAATAGAATAGAAAAACTGAAAGTCATTTTGGGGATCAATCACTAGTTAACTTTTGACATGTAACTCAAAAGTTTAAAAATGGAGTCAGGGCGTCTGGGTGTCTCAGTCAGTTAAACATCCAACTCTTGATTTCGGCTCGGGTCATGATCTCAGGGTCGTGAGATCAAGCCCTGAGTCCATCTCCACATTGGGTGTGGAGCTTCCTTAAGTTCTCCCTCTTCTTCTGCCCCTCCCCCCTCTAAAAAAAAAGTAGAATTACACTGCTTTCATCCGCCTATACTTATTTATGTAGCAAGATTTCTTAAATGCTACATTAAAAAAGGAAACACTTGATGTGATAATAAAGGCTATCTTACTCTAGCAATAAGTAATATTTATGTATAAATAAACTATTTTTAAGCCCCAGGAGTCTCGAGAGATGATTTTCCTGTAAAAGTTTACTTATATCTAAAAATGATTCATCAAAATTCTAATATACTTGTTCTGACCAATTGTGTACTAGTAAAAATCATGACAACTTAATCCAAAAGAGATTTTACTGTCACAAGAACTTAAAAAAAAGATATATAGTATGTGTAAATGTGTGTCTCACAAGAGTTTGAAAAGGTAATCAATGGAAGATTTTCAAACATAAGAATGTTACATTGGATTAAGTTTTATAGAAGAAGAGAAATAAAATGAGTTCCATAAGGGAAACAACTATGAAAAATTCCTCACTTCTGGAAGAGCTTGTTCATATTTTTTTAAATATATACATATATTTTATTTATTTGAGGGAGAGAGAACAAGCAGAGGAAGTGGGAGAGGGAGAAGCTGAGCAGGGAGCCCCATGCGAGCTCGATCCCAGGCCCTGGGATCATGACCTGAGCCGAAGGCAGATGCTTAACCCACTGAGCCACCAGGCGCACCCATATGTTTTTTTGAATGATGTTATAATAGACATTAAATTACTTTGGCATTTAATTTAGCTTCTATTGGATTCCAAAGAAATCAATATTTTTAATATCAGAAATGTCATCTTTCAGAACTATTTAAAATTATGATAAAAAACTTTAGATTTTAACTTTTATTTATTTTTTATTATTTATTTATTTTATTTTTATTATTATTTTTAAAGATTTTATTTATTTATTTGAGAGAGGAAGAGCACAAGCAGGGGGAGGGGCAGGAAGAGAGAGACAAGCAGACTCCCCGCTGAGTGGGGAGCCAGACACAGGGCTGATCAGTCAGATCATGACCTGAGCTGAAGCCAGACGCTTAACGACTGAGCCACCCAGGTGCCCCTAGATATTAACTTTTAAAGTGTATTGGGAGAGCACATAGTTTTTCAAAATCCTTTAAGGGGTACTGGAAGAAAAAAAAATCAGAGATACCACTCTAAACTACCTCTAAGCCAAAAGCTTGTGTTGACTATCTGAAGTTTTGACTTCTAATAGAGAGACAAAACCAGGACTATTTCAGAAAAGTGTAAAATCTGTCTGAAGCATCCCCTGCAAGTTACCAAATCCATAACTCTGAACACAGTAAATATTCAATAAACACTAGGTCATTGACAAAATATTTTGGCTACCCAACTGGTACCTATTAACAGCATATATGCAATATCCCTTCCTACTTCCAACCTTCAAGGAGAGCTTTCAAATTTTGGTCAAATACCAGTCAAAAGTATGTTACCAAAACAAATCCCAGGACTAGGTAATAAGTACGTAGAGTTTTATTCCAAATTCTTTCCCAGATACTCATGTCCACGCCAAGTATGATGCCTGGTCCAGGAAGCCCAGGAGATAAACAAAATAATCCTTACAAGAGCATCTAGGAGGTAACAGAGTGTTTCCTGCATAGGTATTACCACAGGTGTACAAAACTCAGAGCCAGTAGAGTAGGGAATGCAGAGCTCTCGTGGGTGGTAGGCAGAGGGAGCGTGTCTGCAATGACCTTTCAGTATACGTATGCTTGAACTGAGCCTTGCAAGATGGGCAGGTGATTAACAAGAGTATACCAGCATCCCAGGTAGAGGGAAGGAACAAAGCCATGAGTACAGCCATCTGACTACCTCATGCCTTACTCCCCATAATGCTAAGAGTCTGGGATGGCTGGTGGGGGAGTGTGACCATGCACACTGTCCATGGTGCATACATTGGTGATTTGGAAATGACAGGGTGGCAAGAGGTGAAGCTGGAAAGTTGTGGAAGCAGACAAAGGAAGACTTGATTATATGGTTCACCAAGGCATTTGGACTCGATCCTGTGGCAAAGCAAGTCATTAAAGGGTTATTGAACTGGGCAGTTATGGTATGAGATTTGCCTTCCAGAATGATTACTTCCCTGCAGTGTGGACAACAAATTTGGGGGCGGAGGATACAGAAGACTACAAACTGAACTACCAGCTGGAAGACCATTAGCAGTTGTCCTGGAAAAGACTCAGGGCAGTAAAAGGGCCGTGGAGGAAGGGTGCAGATGGAAAAACCTGAAGGACATGGCCCCCGGACAAATTGGTTACAAACTGTACAAGGAGCGGTTGGGGGGAGTGAGGCAAGGAAAAGCCCAGAATGACTTCTACATTTCTATGGGTTATGTAATTGGGTGTATTGCTATTTACAAAAATATGGACTCTAAAGTGACAAGTTTTGGGGAAACAAAATATCTTCAGTACACTGACTCCAGTCCCTCATTTGTTCTATGAGGCAGGCAGCAGAGGTATTATCCCCAATCTCTGCTCAAAGGGGTAAATATTTTTGCCCAATATCATATGCAACAGTTTGGGAAGCTTACTATATACCCGACTCAAGAGCAGGTAAACAAGGAAGACAAGACCCATACGTTCAACAGAATTTATATTCTGTTGGGGGCAAGGGGAGTAGAAGACAAATAAGCAAGCAAACAATAAACCAAGATCTGAAAGACCTATGATGGGGCAGATGTGGGGGGTGTGTGGGTACTTTATCTGAGGAGGTCAGGGAAAGCATCTCTGAAGTCCCATTTGAGCTGACCTTTCATTCAGGAGAAAGAAGCATTCATGTAAATTCATAAGGGAAGAGCATTTCCAGACAGAGAACAGCAACTGAGAAGTCCCTGAGGTGGAAACAAGGTTGGTGTGCCACTGAGGGAGGAATTCCAAATACTGGGGCAAGTGGGGAACAAGAGAGGAAGTCCCAGTTCCATGGGTATTCCTGGGAGGGTGAAGGTGGAAGACTTGGGGCCCCTCAGGGCAGCACTGGCGTAGCATAAACTCTCTTGGGAAGCCTGCAAACCACCATGCACAACACTGGCATCTGAGAAACTGCATCATGACTCACAAACGCTTTTGGAAGACAAGCCGTTGCTCAGTGAGGACTGCCTATTTTGGCATTGAAATAGGGCCAGGAACAAACTTATTTAGTTTTGCCTAGAGAGATGAGCTTTAAAATCTTTAGATGAACAGAATTCATTTTATATTTATCCACTCAGAGCAAGAAACAATCTGCAGTATAATGGCAGGTGGCTCTGCCCACCCCCCACCCCCCGCCCCAGGCTCGGCAGAGCCCTAGCACACTACATGGAAGCAGAGCTGCCTTGCCCACTCTCCAAGGTTCTCAATGGGATTAGAAAGGCGACATTTCCTCCAAAGGATCCCCCAGTAGCTCAGCTGGAGGGCAAGGAAAAATCGTACCCCCCCGCCCCCCGCCAATGTGCCAAACAGGGTTCTTGTCTATGCACACCTGAAACCCTTGGAGGGACTGGATGTTGGGGTTGCCTACTGGCCCTGACACAGGCCACCCAGGGCGCAACAGTCCAGCCAGCTCTCTGGAACACACTGCCCATGCCTCCCACCCTGTGGTCATTTTCCACTGCTGCTTTATGGGCTACCGAGTCTTCTGCCAACCGTCTTTCAGATGGCCCTCATTCAGCCAAATGGCTTTAAATTCCACTTCCATTTAACTAGGGTGATGCAGATCAACCCTATGACCCTCTCTGAAAAGATCCTACTTCATAGCCAACTTGCTCAGATGCATCTGCTTGGTGTATCAAAAAAAGTATCTGTAGTTAAAGTTTGCCAATGTAGCATGAATAAATTATAGAAGAATTATTTCTGAATTATGTAGCTCCTTTCAGAGTATCACATGAGAAGTTGTAGATTATACGCACTTACTTTAAAGACGGCTCCAAGCATTATGAAATGCCTTCTTCGGAACGGTGTTAGAAACCTGTGACACATTACGATCCATGCCTAGGGGCAGGCTCATTTCATGTCTGAGCTCATTTCAAACTACACTCCCATACCATCTCTTTACTTCAGTTCACTGGCCAATTTTTTCTTCCTAAAGTCACCATTCAACCTGTGACCACAGGACACTCACATGTGCTTCCATACCACCTGTATTTCTCTTTTTTTAAAAAAAAGATTTTATTTATTTGAGAGAGAGAGCACAAGCAGGGAGAAGGGGAGAAGGAGAGGACGCAGGGGGAGGGGAAGAGAGAGAAGCAGACTTCCTGCAGAGCAGGGAGTCCAATGTGGGGCTTGATCCCAGGATCCTGGGATCATGACCTGAGATGAAAGCAGACCCTTAACCAACTGAGTCACCCAGGCACCCCTCTCCTTCTTAACAAATTTTGAAGTGGCAATTTTTTTCATTTAATTGCAGCAATCGATTCGCCTGTCTCCCCCAGTAACCTGCAACCTCCGTGGGGTCAGGGACCATGTACATTTTTGCTTACCTTCTGTCCCCAGAGCCTGGCATAGTGTGGGGCACACAATAGCTGTTTACTAAATAGATGATAAAAAAATACTATGAAATACACTCATTGGTGGAAATGTTTCAGTTTCTGAGAGCAGAGCAACCAAAAATCATTCAAATCAAAGTTGAAGAATGGTAAGGCTGAGCTGTTCTGTCTTTGATCAAAAGATACAGGAAAGATTTTGCTGCTAGTTGGGTTTAAACTGATTTTGGAGACAACTCTCAAAAAGCCTAACAATTTAACAATGCTTATTTGGATATATATGAAGATGAAAAATTTTAAAACTTTTTTTTAGTGGAGTAAGAGTTAATTCTCAGAAAGATTCACCCAGATTAGGCCAAATTTTAAACAAAGTTACCATTTACTTCATCGGGCAGTTTATTAGGCACTCTACTTTAATCCTCCTATCTGATTCTTGCCCCCAGTTTGCAGATGAGGAAACTGAGGGTACAAGAGGCTAGGGCTACATACTGAGTAAGCGGCAGAGCCAGGATTCACGTGAAGGTCTATTTGATCACAAGAGCTAGGTTTTTAATCTAAGCCATGCATTAAGCGAAGAAGTAAATGTTGACATTTAGAAATAATGCATTGCACCCTCCTGTAGAAAGGTACAAGACTACATAGGGTCTGATACTACCAACTGGGGCAAATAAATATTTAAGTATTTAAAAAAATAGGATCTGGATGCCAATGATGTGGTAGCAGGGAAACTAGACAATTTATGACAAAGGAATAAGGAGAAACATGATCATCTACTGAAAGTTTGTTTTATGCCAGATACTGTATTAGATGTTTTACTGTTAATATTTCCTTTAATCCTAAGAATCCTGTAAAATGGGTAATAAGAGTCAAGAAAACACAGATGTAGAATAACTGATGTTTGGCTACCACAATGTTCCTTTCCTCCTTCCTAAGGATGTGACCTCCCACATTTTAGTGGGGCACAAGGTTTTCAGGAATAAGAACAATATTCTCCAGTCTCTATTCCAGCTAGGTGAGGTCACATTACTAAGTTCTGGCCAATGAGATGGAACAAGGATAGTATGATGGCCCCTGGGAAATTTCTGTAAGAGACCATGATCTCTTGCCTTTCCCCTTTTTTCCTACCTTCCTTCTTTCCTCCTTTCTACTACTTGGAACCCACATGTGATGGCTGAGGCTCCATCTAGGACCATGAGGTTGAGGGCCTCTTCTGATGTGTGGTAGATCTATAAGGTGGAACCAGCCTAGGTCTCAGAAGACTGTAATACCATTATACCAGCCCTGGATTGTCTCTTTATAAACTTTTTTTTTTAGTGTGAAAGAGAAACAAACATCACTTTGTTTAAACCACTGTTTTTGCCGTCTCTGTGACTGGTAGCTAATCTTAACTAATACAGCAACTGGTTCATCAGGCCCTTCTGCAAAGTCCACACTCTCAGGTAGAAGCTGAAAAACTCCTGTTTATAATTTGCAAAAGACTGGGGGAGGAGGGGAGTGAAAAAGGCTGAAAAGGAATTTGACAGAAGACAAGAAGGTTTAAATTATGCTCTCAAATCTGCACACCTGAGAAAAGATCAAAAGGAATATGCTACTCAACAATAAAGAATTTAGTCTCCATCAGAGATGGGCGGGGGCAGAGCTCAGTCACCTGCACAGAGCTGGAAATAGAAGAGAAATAGAAGCAGCACAGCTGGTAGTTTCTGAGAAAGATGCTGTTGGCTAAGGAGTAAGCACTGGAGAATGGAGCCCTGGAAATGGCCATAGGATGAGACAGACAAGAACAAAGAATTACAAGGAACTCTGAAATTGAAGAAGCAGGAGATGAAGCTCAAAGATACACGGTCTGGAAAGGGACAAGCAGAATCATGTGACCCATATCAAGGACAGCATAAAGGTCAAAAAGGCAAAAGGAAAGGTCAAGAACGAAGCTCTAACAACTCATTTTTAATTCATTTCCTTTACACAGGTTCACAACAGCATTGAAGAAGTGAATTTAAATTGTGTTGCAATGGAGTAGAATCCTAAATGAGAGGAAGTCACAGAACAGGGAGTTTATTATTACCCTTTGCTCAATTTCTAAATGAACAGCAGTGATAACTTAGCAGAGAGATTCAGTGACTGCAGTTAGGCCTCATTTTATTTAAGATCAATCTTCATGATTCAGAAAAGGAAAAATAATTTATGTCTGCCAAAGACGCTATTTTAAACATCAGAGAAAAAACTAACTCACAATAAAGGTATGTAGGAAGTGTAGAAAATATAGATGGGAAATAAAATGAAAGTAAGTGATAGCAATAAAAGAAAAGACAGGAATATCAAAACACACACGACAGAGATGAGAATGCATTTTACTGGTTAAAAAAAAATTCTGCACTATAACTGGACCTCCCAGATTCCTTTTGAGTGGTCACAGGTCTGAATTGTTTGTGGAACATCCAGTATTCTCTTAGTCGGGGAAACAGGGAAGGACATGCTACGTGGAAGGCAAAGCAAACCATTCCACCAAGTCTGGAGTAACACGACAGCTTTAGCATACATTCATTTCTGATATTATCAGTGTACGCTAGAAGGGGGATGGAAAGGAAAAACAAAAATAAAATTTGGAAATTCAACTTGAGAGACACCAAGTGTAAATCGAGGATTAAATACGCTATTTTTTGTATGGGCAGTAAAAAAATTAGGAAAGCCCATAAAAATACCCAGATACCATTAAAAATGATTTGAAAAAAAAAAATTTCAGTTGTTTACAAATAAAAACATTGGCTAAAGCAAGAATCTTTTAAATATTAAAGTATTTGCCTGTTTCAACTTCAACAAAACAACAAAAACATCATAAACTTCAGGCCACTGAAGGAAAATACCCACACAGTCTTAAAAATAATTGGAGTGATAATGGAATGTTATTCAGTGCTAAAAAGAAGATATCAAGCCATGAAAAGACCTGGAGGAAACATAAATGCCTAATACTAAGTGTAAGAAGCCAATCTGAAAAGGCTACAGAGTGTATGATTCCAACTATGATCGTCTGGAAAAGTCAAAACTATGGAGACCATAAAAGGATTAGTTGTTGTTAGTAGGGGAGGGAGGGATAAAAAGGTGGAGCACAGAGGATTTTTAGGGCACTGATACTGTGATATAGTATCACAGTCTGTTATTACAGTGATAGATACATGTTACTACATATTTGTACATCACCAAGAGTGAACCCTAATGTAAACTATGGACTTTGGGTGATAATGATGTGTCAGTCAGTGTAGGCTCACTGATTATAATGAATGTTCCACTCTGGTGGGGGATGTTGATAATGGGGCAGGCTATACACGGGTGCGGAGGGGGATGGGAGCTTAAGGGAAACCTCTGCACTTTACTTTCAATTTTGCTATGAACCTAAAATTGCTCTAAAAAAATGAAGTCTATTAAAAAAACAAACAAACTTGGTGGGTCTGGTATCTTCTTCAAGTTGTATTGATTAGGGTCCTTTTCATTTTAATTAATGTTGGTGCTTCCATTCTGAGGATTCTGAAGAATGAAACAGCAATGGGTAATGGTCTTAGAAAAGCAAATCTTAACAAGCAGTCAAATGAAGTCACTCCAAATGTGAAAATATACATGTTAGGCTGGACATGTTGGAACACCTTTCCAGTCGAAGAAAAACAGAACAAGTTTTGAAGAATAGTAAATTTAATTCTAACATGTAAGGTTTTTATTTTTTGCTATAATAAAAACATTTTAGGGGGATAGTAGGTATAAGAAAAAGTACCATGACTCAACGGTACAATCAGTGACAACTTTGCCTCCTTCGTTACCTGAACTAAAAGCAGTATCAGACATGTTAAGGCTTATATTCTTAAATCACACAGGCCCAATTACTCTGGGGATTAGCTGTCATTTTACATTCTCTTCAAGAGTGGAGCTCGGACTAGGAAAGCCAGGGACAAAAGAAAGTCACCTTGGCACCCACAACTCAAAGGAGCATTTTGCGTTCTCAGGAAGTGCAACCTGAACACACTGAGGGCATTGGAATTGTTAAATAATTATACTGCATTTTGACCACTTCTGTGCGCTTCAACCCTACACTTAGGTTTAAGAGACAGAACAGTCTGACAAAGACACATGCCATTTAATTTTCTCCTAGAAAGCAGGGAACAAATGGACTATTTCAAATTGGCAACATATTTGCAATTTAAAATTTTCAGGCTGCTATCTTTTTCAGAGTTTTAAAACCAGTTTTGAGGCAAATGTATTCAAGAAACTTCAGGCATAGGTTTGTTTTTAAATTTAGGTTTATCCTTTTCTTGGGAAGGGAAAGGGGGTTGACTTGTAGTCTTTCTGACTACAAAAGAAAGTCTTCCACAAATGTCATCTGACTAAAGGCAACCTATGGACTTTGGGAAGTCGTTGGGACACAGAGTAATGCATTAGCCAACAACCGAGCCTCCTGCTTTCTGACCTCTCAGCACCTGCTCGACTGTAGCCTAGAAGAAGGGAAACTCTTGGCTTCTCTACGTGGGTATAGGTTGGCCCCCACCCCACCCCCTTCAAGCAAACGAACGCCAACACCATCAAACTGCAGGCGAACAACGAGTACCCAAGGAGTTTGTCAAAGAACAGCGCAAGGGCAGGGGGCAAAGGAGAGCGAGCAAAGGCGGACGCCCTCGGGAGAGGTCTGCTCACTCCAGCCTGGGAAACCAGAACCCAGTGCCCGCACCGCGCCGAGGGCTCACACTCAGGTGCAGCGCCGAGACTGCTGCGGCGGAGAGGGGACCGCCTCGTCGTGGCCGCCCACTCCTCTTGCCCCGAATGACCCCAGCACCCAAGAGAGGTCCCCTCAGGGGTTTCGCTCCCTCCCTCCCGCAGACAAGGGAGCAGCAAAGCCGCCACTCATCTGCGGCCGCGCCACCTGCCTGCAGGCCCGGCTCGCAGGTGAGGCGCGGGCAGGTAACCGCACCTGCTCGGCCAGCCCCACCTGCTGCGTCCCCTCACCCTGTCCTCCGCCTCCACCGGCGGGGTGGGCTCGGCTCCTCCTCCGGGAGCGGGGGCGCCCCGCCCCGACCTACCTGCGCGACCCCAGCCGCGGGCGCCCGCGCTCCCCGCCGCGTGCGCCCCGCGCCGCTCCGGGCGTGCCGGGGCCGCCCCGCGCCGGCACTTTCTCGGCTGACGGCTGCTGCGGGCTCAGCGGGAAGCCCCAGCGCTGCCGGGCTCGCCGCCTCCGACCGGCTCCATTGTGACGCGGCGCGTTCCGCCGGCCAATCGCCGCGCGGCGGCGCGAACCGCTGACTGAGTTCGCGTGTGCAGGAGGAGGGGACTGGGCGGAGGCGGTGGCCGCGGGGTGGCGGCGGCCGAGGCGGCCGAGGAAGAGGCTGCGGCTGCCTCGGTAGCTGCCGCTGCCGTGAAACTTGCAGCCGCCACGGCCCGAGCGTGTGCCCAGCTTGGGGCGCGCGGGGGCCGGTGACTCAGCCCTCGCGGGTGGAAACAAAGCGCAGCTGCCGTCCCCCGGAGCGCGCCATGTGGCCGCCCCGGGCCGCTCGCCACAGCCTGGGGTCGGCGGGCAGCGGTGCTCAGCTACGCGGTTCCGGGCGGCTGGAAAGCGCGGGGCTGTTTTCAAGAGAAGGGAGGGACGGGGGCTTCGGGCCGTCCGCCAGGCGCCCCGGGCAGCAGACTTGGGAAGTACTGTGTTTTTGGCCGCCCCCCCGCCTTTTCACGTGGGCACCCCCGAGTAACTTATTTTCATAATGTGTGCTGGGCCCTGAGGGGAGGCTCAGGTGGAGTACGTGGGAACCTACCTCTTAACGCAAAGGTCTCCTTACCTTTCTTTCTTCGGCGGGCTCAGGAAGGCCCCAGGGCCGAGCCCCTGTGCGGGAGAGTTAACAGTTGTGCCAAACGAAGCGGCTGAAGTTAGGATCCGGGGCCTCCAGGATCATCCGTCTCTCTCAGAGGTCCTTATCCTCCGCAGAGGGAACATGTGCGGGGGCCATGCTTAACGCCGTCACCAGCGTCTCACTGCTAATACGCTGCAGGTCCACCTCATCTACTGCCCCACCTGGTTACCTCTACAGTTGGGGCCCTGCCTTTGAAAAGTAACAATGCGCCTTATAGAACAAAAAATTCAAACCCAGGAATTCGGGGACTTAATATTGTCATCCTCCTTCAGTCCCCACTTCATCCCCACCCCAGATTTATCTCGGGCTTTTTGCACAGACTATCTTCGTCAACACAATGATTCAATTAGGCAACATTTATATCTCTGAGTTGCTATGGCAATCACATGCCCATTAAAAAAAAAAATTGTAGAGGGACCTCCCAAAGGAATAAAATGAAGACTATAAAAGACACAGCTTTGGGGGGTATATCTGATGGGTTTGTGTAAATGGGAGAAAAGAAACCGGCACAACTGGGTTATATGAGACCCAATTGTGTCCTACAAAGACTGTTCAGATTAGGACTACAATTTGAATTTCTCTGAAAGGGAATAAGAAGAAGGCTGTCTTTCTGACACTGCTCTATTCTTTCCTTGTCCATTCCATTCTAGGTTGGCAGCTGTCTTCTTCCCGAGTCTTGGAGGAAAGGTTGAAAGAGCATTTCTGCATAAGGTCATTCAGAGAGAGTTTTTATTGAATTTATGTGTGAAACACTGTGTATGTACAGATCTATTAAGCCAATTTAGGTTTAGGTTTGCTCCTCAAAGGGCTTACCACCTGGAGAGGAATATAAAAAATACATACAGAATTAAATATGAAACAAGGAAAAAAGTGAGTGTTATAAGCAATACTGATTATAAAGTCATGAGATTAAAAGTTGAAAATGTCCAATTTTCCGTATGTATCTTGGAATGTTTGGAAAGGAATTTTCTCTTCCCTTCCAAATCCACAGACAGATAATCCATCTTCTATCATATCACTACCTGTGTGACTGGGTGTAGTTACTTCACCTCCTTGGGAATCAGTCTCTTCCTCTATAAAGTAAAATATTATAAACCAGATGCTCTGTTAAGATTCCAGTTCCAATGATGGTATGAATTAAAAGCTGACTTCCATGCTTGGTAACTCAAGGTACCATTCGCAAGGAGTTGAAGTCATTGAGTTCATTAAGACTGCATTAGCTCTGGGTTAATCTCAGATATGTCGCTTATAAATATGTTTATTTTATTCCAATTCTCATGAACAGTGTCACCCTCCATGATGACAACATTTATTATTGTCAACTAGAGGATGTGGGCTTTTGAATTTGTGATATTGCTTCTGGGAATCCTCCTCTGAAACATACAATGGATGTTTCTCTTGTTTCTTCTTCCCCCTGTGATGCTTCATATAAGCTCCTACTTGCATTACAGTGAGGAGAAAGATGAATAACCTCTAATCCTACTCTTGGAGAACTTTAATACTATGCATGTGGTATGGGACCATAACGAAGAGAAAGTATGTACTACCTGGAAACTACTGGCATCCCAGAGTAGACCTTATGAGAAACATAAATACGGTTTGTCTTTTTATGTCTGTACCCAGTTTTAACACTACATTGTAACCTCTTTGAAAACAGGACCTGTGGAGTCTTAGAATATGACTTAGAATATGTCAGTCCTTACAGGATTACAGGAGTATCTGAAATTCTCTAAGGGACTCTCTGATTAAGTTATTTTGGTTAAAAAAAAAATTCTACAAGACTCAATCACTATTTCCACAGCCAAATTAATTGAAGTCTAAAATGTTAGCAGGCTACCTCTGAGCTAATTCTCTGAAAGGAAAAAAAAAACAAAAAAGACAAAAAACCACACATCTCTGAGTGTCATCAGCATAAGCTATGCTCCATGTGGCTGTCTTGATAAGAGTTTCATTTTTTCTGAGTCTTGAGAAAATTTTTATGATTAATGGAAGACAGAATATTATCTAATGTTAACAGATCTTTTCCAATTCTGTATTCTAAAAATTATGATACGAAAAATCCTCTTTCTTTAAATTAATTAAACATTTGAATGTCTACACAGTATAAAAGAAAGACTAGGGATCTGACAGAGGTGAGGGAAATACCCAGATAAATATAGTAAATCATTTTCTTAAAGATATGTATTCTAGGGGCGCCTGGGTGGCTCAGTCGTTAAGCATCTGCCTTCAGCTCAGGTCATGATCCCAGGGTCCTGGGATCAAGCCCCGCATCGGGCTCCCTGCTCTGTGGGAGGCCTGCTTCTCCCTCTCCCACTCCCCCTGCTTGTGTTCCCTCTCTCGCTATCTCTCTCTCTGTCAAATAAATAAATAAAATCTTAAAAAAAAAAAAAGATATGTATTCTAGTGTGGAAGGTATATCCAGGTAGCATACAGCATCTCAAAGAGGAGGGTTGGTGGGCCATGTAGGTTGAAGGAGAATCATACTGAACATGGGTCTGAGAAAGTTTGGCTAGCTTTAAGATTCTAAACTGGAATATTACTTTTAAATATTGCCTCAGCAAAATAAATAAATAAATAAATAAATAAATAAATAAATAAATAAATAAATAAATATTGTCTCAGCATCATGGTTCAAGTTTGTTAGTTTTATTGAGATGTCAAATCCAAAGAACAAAAATTAGAAGTTATTCACAGTTTTGCATTCTCAGAAAGTTTGCCTGAGTCCCCCTGGTTCAGCTGTATATGGCTGAACACATTGTTATTGATAAAGAATTTTTATTTTTGGCCAATACTTCACCCTGTTTTCCTGACCTTTTCAATCTACTGGTTTCAGAGGTTTAACATGAGTTTTCTTGGGCCTGGGGGAAATTCTGAGAATAACCCCTGAGGATGAGCTCAGTGGTGGGAATTCTGAGGACAGGATGAGTAGGACATTGCACATATGTTTGGAATAAAGGAGCTTGACCTAGAAATCCAGACTGCAATTGTGCAAGGGTGCTGTGTACTTCAGTGTGAGTTGATTCCTTATCATGGTCCCAGTCTGAAATATTCATGACTAGTTACTCTGTGTTCTCACCACCCACCATGCTGATTGCCCCCTCTGCCTTAATTGTACATTGCTCCTTACTTATGAGAAAAGTGCTACAGAGGTGACCTCCCAGCCTCTTCTCTGAAGGAAAAACACCAATTCCTGCAGCAGGATGCCCGACATCCCCAGCTGATGTGTCTTCTGGGAAGTTGTCCAAATATTTCTTTGAAAGTTTCCCATGCATCCCATTTAGAGAATACATACTGTCATCTGGGTCACATATTGGAATCCACCACACAGCAGCCAGCCAGTTACTGACTTTTGTCCCTTTCCTATCCACAAAAAGGAGATGGCTTCTAAGAAAATATTTGCAAGTGAAGCCAGGCTGAAAGCCTAGAGATTAAAGCAGAGTTGGTGCTCCTCAGTGTCTGCAAAGTGGTTGAAAATGACCCTGATGAGTTCTGCTAGTGACTGGACAGTGCTTGTTGGGATCCCTGCAAGGATTCGCTCTGTGTTCCATGAACCATGTTGCAATCTGTGCAACAGGTTTCCTGGTGTTGTTACAGGGACTGGTTTCTGAGGTCCCACATAGTAAACCCTTCCATTTATTTGGTTGAGGGTAACCCAAGTCTCAGACCAGCCAGACTTTGATTTCTCCCCTTTTTTTTACCCTTCAGCAGCTGTGTGTGTCTGTGCGCATGCCTGAGCATTTCTTGGCCTGATGTTAGGTCATCTGTTAATTATAATATACATTGAATATTGGACTTCAATTCTCATCTAAACTGATTCCTTTTTTTTTTTAGCGAAAGGAAGAGGGAGAAACAGAGGTGGGGGGAGGGGCAGAGGGAGAGAGAGAATCTTAAGCAGACTCCACACCCAGCGTGGAGACCAACGCGGGGCTTGATCTCACAATCCTGAGAGCATGACCTGAGCCAAAATCGTGTCAGAAGTTTAACTGACTGAGCCACCTAGGTGCCCCTAAACTGATTGTTAAGGGTAGGAGCTAATATAGCTCTGTGGTTTATTAAGAATAAAAAAAAAAAAATCGTCAAAGAACAGGATTCAGGACATTTTAGGGCTGGAGAAGAAAGAGATATATGCAAGAAAGAGCACTGGACTTGGAGTCTTGGGTTCTACTGGTGGCTCTTCTGGCCATGAAAGCCATTAACAGTCTAGGGAGGAGTTTCTATTTTACAAGGTGTTTAATATATCTATCGTGAACTATATAAGAAAAGAAGATGAATATAGTTCACTCATGTTTTAGAAGTTTCAGAGTTCATTTCACTCATTTATCATCCAACAAGATTTATCCTATGCAAAATACTGCACTGGTTTCTGGGGATACACCAGTCCATATAATGGATGTGGCTTTTGCTTCCTCAGGTCCGCAGTCTCTCAGCATTCCTCCAGAGAACGTTAGGCTGGATGTGATAAATCAGTGAGGACTAACTAACCAAACTCCAATCTGTCCCCACAACTCCATCCTCTTTGGCTTGGTCTTCTGAATTCTCCATATCTAAATGCAGACACACTTTCCAATTACCTACTTCTTCTACTGACTTATCTCTGCAAACTTCTTTGCATCCAATTTACTATCTCCACCAAACTATTGTTTTTAGAACATATAAAAGCAAAAGGACATTTTCCCTCAAGAAGTGCAAAGGTTTGGGCGCCTGGGTGGCTCAGTCATTAAGCGTCTGCCTTCGGCTCAGGTCATGATCCCAGGGTCCTGGGATCGAGTCCCACATCTGGCTCCCTGCTCCGCGGGAGGCCTGCTTCTCCCTCTCCCACTCCCCCTGCTTGTGTTCCTGCTCTCGCTATCTCTCTGTCAAATAAATAAATAAAATCTTAAAAAAAAAAAAAAAGTGCAAAGGTTTTAAAACTTGAAAAAATAGAGGCAAATATGTAGTCAGATAAGTGAGCAAATATGGGGCCTAGTAGAATCTCCTAACACAGGATATTGACATGGCTCAGAGACTATAACTCAAATATGCTTGATAATAGCTTAATATAATCTAGTTACCTTATGAAAAAGAGCAGTAAAATAACAAAGCAGATGTCTTTTTCATTACAAAACTGGTGGGCAAAAGTAGTAAGGCTTACACAGGTAGAGGAGAGGGTGGGTTAAAGTAAGAAAAACTTCTCAGAGAAATTGAGACCTGATGAGTAAATTAAAAAACTCAGGGCCTCAAAGAAACCTGTTGTTTTAGTGAGTAGAACAGCTTCTGGTGGCTGACAAAGGCCTTGTGTAGGTGGGGGAGTTATGGACAGCTTTATTACAAGTAAAGTTGAAGGGGAAGCATCCTGAAGGATGAAAACAAGTATATAGGTGGGTGGAAACTTTACACTTTTATCTTTGAGTGAGCTTAAATGTCAAACAAAATTCCTGGATTTACTTAATTTACTTATCAGTTCAATAAGCAGATATAATATTTTGCTCTTCAGGGTCCAGGACAAAAAGGATCTGTGCATTCTGAGTAAATAACAATCAAAATGCAAATAATTTCTATTTATAAACTAAAGTTCACACAAATTACTCAGTGTATTATAGTCATTTCTGAGTAATATTCTCTTACCTCTATATTCTGTATACCTAAGAGTGCTGTCATCTATTAGCAGTCCCTAGCCTTGCTGAGTCACTCTGTGAAACCTCCTGCAACCCAGCCATCATTCAGAAGCCCAGTAGGTTGAAAGATGACAATTACTTAATTGCAGATCCCCAACATCCTCTGGAGGATAAAGGCTATATCCATCACATGGACTATGCATCCCCAGAAACTGGTACAGTGATTTGCACATACTAGCCACAGAATAAATAGTTGTCAAATGATGAATGAATAAATGAAGCAAAATGTAGTCTGTGATTTCTGAAATGCACATATTCTCTATTCTGTATATTCCAGGGTTGTCTCAGGATTTAACCTCTAGCTCTGTCCACTTCAGCTCCTACAGTTTAACATGATGTCACTTGATTGAAGAATCAACAAATTTAAAAGACTGGGATTTGGAAGTGCAAAGGAGTACATAGGGATGATTTGAGAAAACAAGGGGATGATATAGAAGTGGCAACATTTTTCTTTTTTTTTTTTCTTTTTAAAGATTTTATTTATTCATTTGAGATAGAGAGATACAGAGAGAGAGCGAGCATTAGCAGGGGAGAGGCAGAGGGAGAGGGAGAAGCAGGCTCCCCGCTGAGCAGGGAGCCCGATGCGGGCTCGATCCCAGGACCCTGGGATCATGACCTGAGCTGAAGGCAGACGCTTAACCATCTGAGCCACCCAGGCGCCCCAACATTTTTCAAAATTAGCTTAAAAAAATTTACTTATTACAAGATCACTTATTATATTTCTCATGGCTATGAATGTCTTCATCTCCTCTTTCTTGGTAACATATACATCCACACTGGCATTGGGCCATTTTTTCCAACTTGAGTGTCTTGTGGCTTTGAAGTGTCATAATATCTTGAGGTTTCTTTGATAATACTTGACCAGAGGACTGGCTTTGGAGATGCCAGAAACCATGATGATTAGCATACAAGACAGCATACAAGACAGTGCAAAACCATGAGTCAACAAATTATGACTACCTTTAGAAATAGCTACCTATATATAGCATAAGTGGCTAAAAGCATGGATTCTGGAGCAAGGCTACTTGGGTTCAAATGTTGGCTTTGCCCTTATGAGCTGTTTGAGTTTTGTTATTACTTAATTTCTCTTAGCCTTAGTTTTCTACTTGAAAAATGGGTTGTGGTAAGGATTAAATGAATAATATGGTTAGAATAGCTCCAGAAACATATTAATTTAGCTCTTATCATGATTTTTGGTAAGTGAACCACTCTGAACTAAGAGTTTCCATGCACAGAATGAGAGGTTTTGAGTAGATTATCTCTAAGGCCCTTCTCAATCTACTGTTTTCAAGCAAGAACAGTTCGTCTATGCATTTTTCTACATATATGTGTGTGGTTAGAGATAGGGAAGTGGGTGATTAGTTAGTAAATGCTTTCCTTGATTGATGGAAAAAGGGGTTATTGGGAGATTAGGCCAAGCTTCTTTCCTAGATTCTAAATTTCTTGGGAGTGAAAAGTATATGATTCTTCTTCCATATCCCAAGGCCTAACATGGTACCTGGGGATAGTGGGTGCTCAATAAACTGTTAATGAATGTGGAATAAAGGCCCTCATGTCTTAAGTTCCCAGATGTGTGGGAATCAGAAAGGGTAGAAACTGCTTCCTAAGCCTTTTCTTGTTTTAACACTACTTACACAAAATATTCAAAAAACATTAGTGCTCTCTACTGGAGATATTCATAGTGCAGGAGTTCAGTTAATTGGTTATTGATGGCAGATTCTGATTGGAGTTCAGAAGTCCTGGATATGGCAGATAGACATATTTTACTGTTTCAAGTACATATTTGGTGTATGTCATTGAAGATGACATGATTGCACTAAAATTTCTTTGCCTTCTATTTCTGACCCTCCTTCAGAGCATTTGTTTGTTTGTTTGTTTTAAGATTTTATTTACTTATTTGACAGAGAGATAGCGAGAGCAGGAACACAAGCAGGGGGTGTGGGAGAAGGAGAAGCAGGCTTCCCACTGAGCAGGGAGCCCGATGTGGGAATCGATCCCAGGAACCTGGGATCATGACCTGAGCCGAAGGCAGATGCTTAACGACTGAGCCACCCAGGCACCTCCCTTCAGAGCATTTGTATCTATACATTTGTACAAATTGTGTATTCTTTCTCACTCATTGTGAATAAAAAGAGGACAGCATTAATTAAAATATCAATGTTGAGAAAATAAAAAGACAACCCACAGAATGGTAGAAAATATTTATAAATCATATATTAGATAAGGGACTTGTATCCAGAATGTACAAAAACAAAACTCAACAATAAAAAAAGACAAAAACACAATTTTAAAATGGGTAAAATATTTGTTGACATTTCTCAAAAGAGATATACGAATGGACAATAAGCATATGAAAAGATACTCAACATCATTAGTCATTAGAAAAATGCACATCAAAACCACAAGGAGATAATACTTAGAACTCATTAGGATGATTAAAATAAAAAAGACAATGACAAGTCTCAGTGAGGATGTGGAGATACTGGTATCCTCATAACATTGCTGATAGGATTGTAAAATGGTGTATCCACCTTGAAAGACAGCCTGGCAGCTTCTCAAAATATTTACCATAGAATAACTCAATGACCCAGAAATTCTACTCCTAGGAATATGCTCAAATGAAATATCACCATACAAAAACCTATACATGAATGTTCACAGCAGCATTATTCATAATAACCAAAAGGTAGAAACAGCCTAAATATCCATCAACTGATGAATGGATAAAGGAATTGTGGCATATCAATATAATGGAATATTTTTTGGCCATAAAAAGTAATGAAGTATAGATAAGTGCTACAACATAGATGAACCTTAGAAACATGCTATGTGAAAGAAACCAGTCACAAAAGACCACGTATCATATAATTCCATTTACATGAAATATCCAGAATAGGCAAATCCACACACACACAAATAGTGCATTAAGGGTTGGGGGAGAAGGGGCAGAGAGTGACTGCTAATGGGTACAGTGTTTATTTTTGGGGTGACAAAATGTTCTAACATTAGACAGTGATGATGATTACACAACTGTGTGCATAATACTAAAAGACAATGAATTGTATACCTCAAAAAAGTGAATTACATCTCAATACAACTGCTATTAAACAAAATCAATGTTCTCTAAATATACCCAGTTTCAATAACCATAGGACAAAATGTCAGGCTTTGGTGGACTTTTAAAACCTGTACTTTGCCATATAAAGATCTCCTGGAGAGCTAAGCCAGTCAAGTGATTTCTGTTTTGTTTTGTTTTCAACTAAAGAAATCATCTGAGGTTGTATTAGTATGATGCCAAAATTGTTACGGAACCTGGACTGGATTGCCCAACGGAAGAACCAAGTGGCGCTCGCAGATCTTGGAGGATGGGAGGTTTATTTAACGTCGGCGGGCTCAGAGGAGAGTGACCTCCAAAGGTCTGAGCCCCGAGCACAAACAAAGGGGGCAATTTCTGCACTTCTACTTCTGCATACTTGGCACTTTTGGTGTGTGCGCAAGCGGGGCAGGGGGAAGGACCCGGACTGGTGCGCGTGGGAAGCAGAGCAGGGAGAAGAACCCGGAAGAGCCCCAGGGCAAGGACTGGGACTCTCTCACTGGATCTGTCGGCCATCTTAGGACACAGATTTTCCTTATCAAAATAACTGATTAAGAAGTAAAAAAAGGCAATTTGGTTATTTTAGTTTTATTGAATTTAAACTTTTTACTTTCTATTAGGCAAACTCTCAGGTATGTTAATTTTTTAAAATAAAAAGTATAAAAGAATGAATTCTGTATCAAGTACTCCCAAGCTGTGCATTTGGACTTATAATAAATGCTGGCCAGGGCTTTAAAATGATATGGAATGTTATATATATGTATATATTTCTCTTTTCATTTTTTTCAATTTTTGTTTCATATCTTTGGTGTTTTGTTGTTAGGTGCATGTGTTTATAATTATTATATCTTCCTGATGGATTGACAGTTTCATCATTATAAAATGTCCCTCCAAGCTCTATTGTTGTTTACATAATGTATCTTTTTCTATCCTTTTACTTTCAATCTATGTGTAATTTGGCAACAAACTGTATCTCTTTTAGACAGCATTATTTGGATCCTGTTTTATTTTTAAACCCAGTTTGAAAATGTCTGCTTTTTGATTGAATTATTTAGTCCATACACATTTGTTATGAGTACAATTGGACTTACACTTGCCATATTGTTTTCTATATGCCTCAAGTCTTTTTTGTTCATCTATTTCTCCTTTACTACTTACTTTTTCATTACTTGAATATTTTCTAATATTGCATTTTAACTTCCTTAATGATGTTATCACTATACATTTTTAGTTATTTCCTTAGCGATTGCTTTAGGGCTTACCATATACATCTTAACTTGTCAAAAACAGCTCAGAATTATATTAACAATTCCAGTGAGATGTAGAGACATCATTCCCATATAGCTCTATTCTCTTTCCTCTGTTATTGTGGTATTATTATGTATTACCTCTATACCTGTTATAAACCCAATAATATGTTGTTGTAATTATTGTTACTTGCATGTCTTTTAAAGAAGCTGAGAGAAGAGGAAAGAACAAGTACATAATTTGAGGCTTCTGTTGTATTAGCCATCTTATTTATCATTTTAGGTTTTCTGCATTTGTTCCTGTGGATTCAAATTAACATCTAGAGTTTATTCTTGGCCCAGTATAGCTTTGTCCCCACACATCTCCTTGTGCTGTTATGAGCAAATACATTACATTTCTGTATGTTATATAAGGCCCAGCAATACAATTACATATATATTGCTTTATGCTCTTCAAATCAGTTAAGAGAAGAATGGATAAGAAATATGTATTTATATTCTTATAATTATATAATTACCTTTACCATTGCTCTTTGTTGTGTGTGTGTGTATTTAGATTACTTTCTGGGGTTACTTGCTTTCATTTCAGTCTGTTGAACTTGCTTTACTATTTCTTCAAAGGCGGATCTGCTAGCAACAGAAAATATATTGCTGGCAATATTTTCTGTTTCATTCTCTCTCTGTTCTTCTGGTATTGCCATTATATGTATTTTGGTGTACTTAATAGTGTCTCAAATTTCTCTGAAGCTCTATTCATTTTTCTTCATTCTTTTTTCTGTCTGTCCTATGGATTATGTAATTTCTATTGATTATTTTTGAGTTCTCTACTTCTTTCTTCTGCCAGTTCAAATTTTCTATTTAGCCTGTCTAGTGAATCTTCAAATTTCAGTTATTGCATTTTTTAACTCCAGAATTTCCATTTGGCTATTTTCATAACTGCTATATCTTCATTAATCTCTTCATTAATTACATTAATTGATGTAACATTGTCATCATACTTTACTTCTAAAATCCTGGTTTCCTTTAGTTCTTTAAACATATTTATAATGGCTTCGTTGAAGTCTTTCTGACAAGTCTGACATGTGGTCACTCTTCCAGGCAGTTCTGTTGCCTTTCTTCTGGTATCTAGGTCACATTTTCCTGTTTATTTTGTATGTCTCATATTTTTTGGAAACAGAATATTTTAGACCACATATTATAGCAACTTTGGGTACTGGCTTCATCGCTCCCCTCCTCTGGGGCTTGTTGTTATTAGCTTGTTTACTTGTTTAGGGACTGGTTAGATTACTTTAGTGAAGCCTCTTCTCCAACTCTCCCCTCCACCCTGCTAAACACATACACGATGAAGCCTCTGATGTTGTTCCTCAGGGGTCCATCCTTGGATATGGTCATAGTCACTCTGGGAGGACAGTGGTTTTGGTGTGGTTCTCTGTCTGAGTATGTGCCCACATCTACCTGTGTAGCTCTACTAATTGGTGGTTGCTTGCTCTATTGTTTGTAATAATGCTCTGGGGAATAAATTGCTTCACACATTAATACAATCAAATTTAGGCTCCCTTGGAGGGACAGTTCCTGACCTCAGTGTTTGAGGTTTATTCAGACTCTAGGAAAGCTCTTCCACCTGTTTCTTTGCTTATTTTTCTCCAGCAACTCTTTGGTTCACTGTTTAGCCTATATCTTTCATGAATCTATCAATCTCCTCCCAATTGTCTTTCACCAAAACCTCTACTCTTTTTGAAAGCAGGCTTAGGCTTGAACTTCATATTCTGTTGCAGATGAAGGTGGTTCCTTTGGGGAAAGATCTTGAGCATTCTGTTCTATGGCCAGCTTTTTCTCCCTGCCAAAATTTCTGAGCCACAGCTCTGGTGCTGAGGGAAGGAGAAATAGCTCACTTCTCCCTAAGTGAAACACTAGCTTAAAGAACTGAGAACTCAGTGGATGTAGGAGCAATAGCCCCAGGTGTCCTTGGCTTGTCTCCCTTGGCATGGTATCCCTGCCCTATGAGCTGAGGCAAGAACAATTGGGACCTCAGTGTTCTACTATGCCCAAGGTAGAGACTTTGTACCCTGAGTTGGAGTTAGTGGAAGAATGGAGTCCCTCCTCTTGGCTGCACTTGCCCAGAAGTTTGCCTCAGCAACTAGTAGTTAGGGGCAGCATGAGAAATGCTAATGTCTTATCCCTCCCAGGAAATTAGCCCTCCAATGAGAAGCTGGGGGAATTCAGAACCTTGTAATCTTGACTGTACTAGTCTGGAGTGAAGTTCCCATTTCACTGACCTGGAAGTAAGGAGGGAGGGTATGGGTGTTGGTTCAAATACCACAGGCTCTTGCAGTTTTATGGAGTTTTAGTAAATATTCTTGAGTAAATGTTCCCTCTTTTGCTGTATTCCCATAGGGCCACTTCCATTTTTTTGTATGCCCATAGGGTTAAGCATTTTTAAATGGTTGTTTTAGAAATGATTTCATTAGTTTCGCTGAGGAGTGACTCTGAGTTGCACACTGTCATGCCAGCAGTGGAACCAGGACAGGGATACTTTGATCCAGTGTAGATTAGCATTGTCTTTAGCGGAGTGCTTTAGGTGTCTGTGGTTGCTAGTGGAAGGCCTAAGATCTATTTGTAGTAACAATGTTAATAATAATAATGATGATAATTTCTTAGGCTAGTATTCCAGAAGCAAGGCTAAGATGGAAATTCCTGTAGGTGGTTTGTTGAGGGAGTCCTTTAGAGAAGTGGTGACATGGGGATACATAAGTTCCCAGGCATCTCCTGAGGGAGGCGGTATGAGCCTATAGCAGCCAATACCCATCTCATCTAGGGATGGATACTCTGTCCTAGTAAAGAGATCGGGACTGGAGTTCAACAGAGGTAAAGAAGAGTTCAAGAACTAAAGAAGAGAGAAATGAAAGGAGAAAAAAGGAAAGAAAATAGAGAAAAGAATAAAAAAAAGCAAAAAGCCGGGGCGTGCATGGGAGTGCCAGGGCAGGACTAACAATGTTCCCAGTGGTCATTCAGGAATACAAAGGCCCTTGGCTTTGGCCTAAGCCTTCAGAGGTCAGGCTTGTCAGAGCCCAACAATGTTGTAATCTCTTGGTTAATGTCACCCAAGGAGTGAGAATTTTGGGAACATTGCCCATGGACCCATTTCCTACTCAATATGCTTAAATTATTTGGTTTAGCAAGGAGTAGAGTTATTTCCCTAAAGCAAGAGCCCTGCATGGCAAATATTTTCCTTCAGGTAAATTGGCAACAGAGAGACTTCAAGTGGTACTACCCGCCCCCAAAGCCCCATTGTGGTTCAAGTGCTAGATAGGTACTATATGAACACCCACTTAAATAGCATGCTGCGGTAACCTCTTCAGAAGGAGCTATATTTTTGTAAATAGAGTATGCATGCACCTGGTCTCTCTTTGATAAGTGACAGTGTGATATCTCTTAATAAGAACAAAGTGAAGGAGGATTTACAGACTGAACCTACTCATTGTTAGGTGTGATAAATGCTTTCTTCTTTAACTGAAGATGCTTAATGAAGTAGATTATAGAGACCATTTCAAAACCTTTGCTTTTAAGGTTAAAGAGAAATTGCCATCCAGTAAGAATAAAATCCCACTGAAATGTTAAGTTAGGTACCTAACTACACCCCATATATGCCAAGGAATATGTACTGGGGAGCTAGAAATCACTTTCTCTGTCTTGTTAATTTAAAATACATTAACAGGTAAGTAACCCTCTCAATAGCACACCTGATTCCAAATGGTGTGCCATTCCAATACCACAGACATATTTAAAAGTGATGATTTTATCACAAAACAATACCTCTCCTATTCTCCTAAAGCAGAAGCTATAACTTCAGACCCAGAAAACCCAGTGCAATCCAACAAGTTAATAACTTCAACAAAATCACAAAGACCTCATTGACATATGAATATTGGGGGGAGTTGTAACAAAGACATTTGGGAGAAATTTAGATATATTCCAACAGAATACTTTCTAAAGTTTCCTCTAACATCTGCTTTTTCAATGCCAGCCAAGATAGGTAGTATCTGAATCATATTTTTGATTCATATTTGATTTCAATCAAATTCAATCAAAATCAAATATGATTTGAATCATATTATGATTCAATCATTTCAGTATATGAATATTTTTAATCTCTTGGGTTTCACATTGTTTAAATTTGTCATGCCAGAATATTTGTTTAGCAGATGGCATTTCAATGTTTTTTTTTTTTAAGTTTCTTACAGTTTCTAGGAGAATTTAAAACTAAATTGTCCTTAGGAAATGATTCCTTATCTCTTCTCATTGGAAATAAATTCAGAACTCACAGCTGGATTAAGCAGAACATGTGAAGCAATGGTACTAATGATTGGTATCTGTTGTTAGATGACCACTACTGATGTTTCATTCCTTACGAAATCAGACTGATCTGTAATTCACTATTTTTTTGTTATCATTTTGATTTTATGATGCAAAAATGGAACAGCACTTTAAGACAATGACAGTATATTAAAACAATAATCTATACACCAGTTTTTAGTATTTCTATGTTTTCTCTCAGATGTATTCCATTTGCACTGGATTTTTGTCTTCAATGGCCCTATGTTCCCCTTTAGTGCCCACAACTCCAAAGTCAACTTCAAATGGAGGGGATAAGACCCTCTCCATGCTTTCAATCTTATTATTCCTCTTGCTAACCCTTGGGATTCTGCCCCGTTAAGTCAATTCTAGAAGTGTCAGTGGTTGATAATAGCTTAATATTTGCTAAAATCAACAAAAAGTCATTAAACATCTACTATGTCCTAGATGGAGTATATGCTTATGTTTTATGTTATCACACACACACACACACACACACACACACACACACACACACCCCAGGAAGTCCCTTTCCATGAAGACTGAAATGTAACAATGACCCCATGATTTTGAATAAATCAAATATTATTATCTTTCTGATGACAGTATGTTTTTAGATAGGAAACATAATAAACATTATACAATACTTTTTTTCAAAGTCTACTGACATTGATGAATAAATATGCAATTATTGCCTTACCAAGAACTAAAAAGAGATAGATCGCATTTTAGGCAAAGTATTCATAGAGGAGACAGAAACCCAGGATTATAAAACATTGATTAGGGGTGGTTATTTATGCTAAGCAAGGATACTTCACAGGATTCTTTTAAAGTATAAACTCTGATTTAAACATTATTTTTAATAAGATTTTTAAAAATTCAATTTGGGCACTAGCTTTAGGGGTATACCTGTTACCACTACAGCTACATAGATTTTAAATTTAAAAACATTGTATTTGATTCTCTTGGAACATTGGGTATAGAGAAGAAGAAAGCAGAGGTAGCTAATATTTATTTAATATTCAATTTTTTCAGACTTTTTGCTAAGTGCTCTCTCTTTGTCCCATTCAGCATCAGAACAGTTTTTGAGGTGAATGTTCCTATCCTTATTTTGTAGATCAGGAACAGAGTCCCACAAATTACTGTGATTATGCAGCTAGCAAGGACTGGAAAGAAGTTTACAATCCAGTTCCATTGGACTCCAAAGTGCATGCTTCTTTTTTTTTTTTTTTAAATCATTTTATAAACCATAAATAAAGCAACCAAAAAACCTCCTTGATTTTGAAAGGAAATAATAAGTATTTTTTGAGTACAAAGAGCCAGATTGTTACACTCCAACTACACGTAAAATAACTTTTCTAGTTAGCTAGCTTTAAGCCCTTGCAAATTGTGGGTTTAGCCTCTTGAAAAACACTGAAAATTCACCATGCATGAAGAAAACAATTCATTGGACCCATTATAGCCTACTGGCATATTATATGCTCCGTTTTTATGAGTAAGCCATGCCAAATATAGGATCATGTTAGCTGTTGAAATCTGTCTTTATGTAAATAGATATATGCTCTCATCGGTGCCGTCCCCAGCAATACAGATGGGTTATTTGTTGTCTGGTGCCAGCCTGTAGAAAGATCCCAGAGTACCACAGATTGGGCTGCTGTTTGAGTTGGAACTGAACCAACCAGCACATGATGACTCCAGTCATCTCTTATGATAGTCAGTTCTCTTCATTAGCATTCATTTTTGCTCTTGGGATTCAGCCCTCACACAAGGGGTGGGTTCCTGACAGCATCTGGTTTCCCCTTTTCCATGTCGCCAGCTTTGGGTATTTTATTAATTGCAGTGCAAGCTGGTATCATTTACTAGTTTTAACTACTCTCCAATGCCATTGGTTATGTATACATAACTCTTTGTTCCTTCTTTATCAAAAGATCCCAGGATTAAAAATCTTTAGCTCATTATGATGTTGTAGTTTATTTCATTCTTGGTATGGAGTGAGCACAGCCAGACTCTCAGAATGTGGTAAACACTTTGCTGTGTGACAAAGCATTTTTCTTGTATGACTTTATTCTGTAGTGACTTTCCTTCAATCCACCCTGCCCTCTCCTGGAACTCCTTCTATTGCTTCTCTCCAACTTGCAATTCTTTCTCAAAGTAATAGATGTCACATCTGTGCCACTTCAGAATTTTCATGTGTCCATATTCAAGTAATGCCCTTTGCCCCTCTTTTACCACAATGTGAATATGGACCACAAGGTTGGTCAGGCAACTAAGAAACCTAGCCTCTGAAATGACCAGTTTGTCCTTTTCTCCACCCACCCCACCTCCAGGGAAAAGCCTGGAAAAATTCTCATGAGACGTATGAAAGTCCTGAAATGGAACAGGCATGACATGTATTAC
Source organism: Mirounga leonina (assembly GCF_011800145.1). Classification (NCBI taxonomy): domain Eukaryota; kingdom Metazoa; phylum Chordata; class Mammalia; order Carnivora; family Phocidae; genus Mirounga; species Mirounga leonina. The sequence goes on from NW_023270447.1 coordinate 20,203,864, forward strand.
TGCGAATGAATCCTATACGCTAAAGAAAAGCAGGAGAGCATCCGAGGACATCCTGGTGTGGCAGCAGGACAGAGCCCTGCCTCAGAGCCTTCGGAATCTAGAAGCCCTGGGAGACACAGAGGATGACAGAACTTTGGAGGGCACCTCAGATGCCAGCACATTTGCTGCCCTCCCTTATGTAAGCAACTATATTCTGGGTCATGAGGTGGAGTCACTAGGATGTCTCTATTCCTGGTGTTACTCTTTTGTTCACTCAACAAATATTTATTGCTTGCCTGCTGTGTGCCGGGAGCTAGGCGTACAGCTTAGAATATTTTTCTTGGCACCATGGTGGTCTTTCCTCCTTCTCTCCCTACCCATCAGCAAAGTATCATTAAATATTTGCCAAGCATCTGTGCTGTGCTTGGCACTGTGGTGGTTATTGACGTACATATCTCTCATCAACATCTTAATCTTGAATGGTAGATGCTAATATTCCCATTTTGTAACTGAGGAAACTGAGACTCGGCAAAAACTAGTTGATCTTCTCAAAGTCCAAGGTGGAGCCTGGATGCTGTGGACCCTCATTCTGTTGGGCTCCAAACTCAGCTATGTTACATGTTCTTTCCCCTTGGGTGGTAGAAAACCCTCCTAAAGGGTGAATGAAAGTGCTCGACATGCCAGACCGACAGCTTCCTGCAGCACTTTGGAGCAATTCCAGCTCTTGTCCAAGCAGGGCTAAGGTCGGGGGCTTCCTTCCCTCGCCAGGGTTTTGGCGACAGAAGGTTCTTTTTTTTCTTGTGTCTCTTGACAAATGTGGTCCAGTTGTCTAGTAGCAGACTCAACTTTTTTTTTCTTTTTGTAGTTTTTCTCACCTGCATGAGAAAATGTGTTCTCACTTGTCTTTCCTTTTCCTAAAATGCACTTAGCCTTCTTTTATACAAGGCTTAAGTTTTTCTGTGTCATTGCCTGGATCAATGGAATGCCTTTTTTCCCTGTTGAATGTGCATGCATCAAATTATCAGTTTTCCTAGAAACTTCCACATGGTTGAGTCAAGTCTGGTCTTTTCACTTAAGAGCAATTAATATTGGGCAATACCTAATTGAGTATGTGCCTCAATTTCCTCATTTGTAAAAGGCAATAGTACCTACCTCATAGGGTTGTTGTAAGACCATGGGACACCTGGGTGGCTCAGTCGGTTAAGTGTCTGCCTTCGGCTCAGGTCATAATCTCAGGGTCCCGGGATCGAGTCCCGCATGGGGTTCCCTGCTCAGCGGGGAGCCTGCTTCTCCCTCTGCCCACTGCTCCCCCGCTTGTGCTTGCTCTCTCTCTGACAAATAAATAAAATCTTTTTTTAAAAAAGACCAAATAAAAAATACAATACTTCCCACAGCAACTAGAACTTAAGATATTAGCAGACGTTAACTCATTATTATTGAGATTTGGTAGAGCATGTCAATTACTTCCACTGGAATATGTTCATAGGAGGGAATAGGACCTGGCAATAAACCCACCCACAGGGGAGCTGGACCCTGATGCATATGCTCAGCTGGAGGTTCAGGTCGTCAGGTTAAGTACACTTTCCAAAGACTACAGTCAGGTTCAACTAGGCTAATAGTTGGCAACAGAATTGACATTGAAGTAGCAGGGAGTCCTGGCCCTGGAGCAAGAGACTGCAATGAAAACTTGAGGAAGATCGGTCAAGGGATATGAAGGCTCAGCTGCCTGGGCTGATTAGCTAGGACAGGCCTCCAAGCCTTCAGACATGACCTTCAGAAGAAGTCCTGGAAAGGAAAAGGAATGTAGGCAAGTAATGAAGATGGGCAGAAGCCAGCTGCATGTGAAGGAGGTAGATGACCCAACTGGGAATGCAGTGAAGGCGCAGATCACAGACGGAGGGCCCAGCGCCAGAGTCAGATTCAGAACAATGGGAGCAACATGCAGCTCTGGGATGCAGGGCTGGAGCAGTCCTGGGTCAGGCCTAAGGATCCAGGCAGTCAGGGGGCACCTGGATCCAGATCCAGTGATTCTGGGTGGGGAGAAATATAGAGGTGAGGAACCAAGCTGAGCTGGATCCTTTATACATTTATTTTATTAGTCATTATTAGATTTATAAACTCTGAGAGTTTAGATAGCTCTGGGTAGGTAGGTAGGTCTCTGGATATGGCGTTTAATTGACATCTTATCCTGCTACCACTGTGAAGGGTTGTAGAGATAATGAAAAATAGACGTTAAGGTGACTTTTAAGTTTTTTTTTTTAAAGCTTTTAAAATGTAAGGCATTATGGCCATTATTTATAATCATACTTTTTCATGATAGCAATGCAATTTTCCATTAAATTTTTTTTCATGATTTAGCCTGAATAATATTTCCATTAAAGTAAGTACAACTGGTATATTGAATAAGCATGCTTTGAGGAATGTAATAAGAAAAGCAATTTTATTTTTGCCTCCTACTGTAATAAGAAAAGCAATTTTATTTTTGCCTCACTTTAAAGTGTATTCAGGAAGAGAAATCTTTTTCCTGCTGCTGGTTAAAAGCTCAAGGGGGCTTAATGACAGAAAGTCCCATGGTTGCTTTAACTTTCAAAACAGAGCTTGATTCAGAAATTAGCGCATCTAGTCCAAATTCTAGTTTTCATTTAAAGGTAAGACTTCCTTCCCCTCTCCTTCCCCCTCCTATCCTGAGCTGCTTCCTAGCAACCTCGGCAGGGAGGCACTAGGTGGCTTCTTCCACCAAAGCAGGAAGCAGCCGCAGGTCTGTCTCCCCTGAACATTACACTATAAAGCAGAGCTCAGGGAGGGACAAGGGGAAAGGCACCAGAAAGTTCCTACTTGATAGGTACTTCCATTCTATCTTTTTCCTTTCTGGGTGGCTGATGTTTAAAGCTGACTTTTTCTGAGACCAGCCTGAACTCTTTGACAGCTCACCTGAAGGGCCCATCTGACCTCAACTCCCACAGGGTGCAATGCTCCTCACCCTGCTGGTGACAGGCACTCCTTCTTGGCTTCCAGATTTCCAGCAGTCCAGCCCGAGCCCAGACTCTGTGGGGACCTCTTGCTCTCTGGCCAAAGCTGTGATTGAACAGGTAAGATCCCCTTGAAAAGGCTTCCAAGACGAGCTCTCATTCTCTGTTGATGAGTCCACAGCTGCAAATCCCTTAGATATTTCTGTCCTGATCCTCAGACCAGTCGCCACAGCATCCCACCATAGTGCTCAGACTTGGGTTACACCCCAGCCAGGGAACATGGGTTAGGTCTCCCAGGGGCTCCATAAAGATTTCCTCACCTCATTTGAAGAAGGACAACACTCTTTTCAGTAGGTGAAATTTCTTTATGACTCTATCCTCCCAGCCTACTCTCAATGTTTTATATCATCCAATTAGGTGAGGGGTTTTATTTATTTTTTAAAAAAATATTTATTTATTTGAGAGAGAGAGAGAGAGCAAGCAGGGGGAAGGGGAGAGGGAGAGGGAGAATTCTTAAGCAGACTCCCTGCTGAGTAGGGAGCTGGACACAAAGCTTGATCCTAGGACCCTGCGATCATGACCTGAGCTACCCAGGCACCCCTACGTGAGGGGTTTTAAAAGTACTGGGTTTTCATAATTTTATTTGCAAATGTATATATGGTCTGACATCTCATTTTGGAATTCAATATCTCTTGAAACAGACATTTAAGTAACAATTACTTCACCTTCCGGCCTGCCCTCACCCACTGCCTTATTAACGACTGCGGCATCCATTAATAGCTACTTCAAGGCACTTGGGGCTTTCATCAATGTTCTCCTCAGTGCCCACTGCCCAGTTCCTAAGCCACTCCCACATTTCTGATATTCACTGTGGTAGCACCCCACTTCCAGATACCAAGATCTATAGAAGTTGTCTCCTTTGGAATAAATACTCCCAAACACAACAGCTTTAAACAACAGATACTGATTATCTCGCAGTTTCTGAGGGTCAGGAAGCTTGGAGCAGCTGAGCCGGTAGTTCTGCTTCAAGCTGTCTCACGTGGTTGCAGGTGGACTGTCAGCTGGGCTGCAGGCTATGGAGGCTTAGCTGGGGTTGGGGTTCCATTTCCAAGCTCGTTCCCTTGGCTCTTCCCCCTCCCATAGGCCTCTTTCCACAGGGCTGTTAGGACATGGTTTCTCTCTGAGTCAGTGATCCAGGACAGAAGAAGCACATTCCCAATGAGGAAGCTGTAGACTTTTTACACTCTCATCTCAGAACTGAATACCATCGCATCTGCTACATCCAAATCATCAGCAATTAGTCATTAAAACTAACCTACACTTAAGGGGAAGGGAATTAAACTTTACCTCTTGAAGGGAGGAGATTTGATGAACTTGTGGGCAAACCTTCAAAACCACGGCAGGCAACATGCTGACTGAGGAAGATCATTTTAGATAGTTTAAACCTCTTTGTTTCCCAGTTGTCTGAGTTTAAGATATAAAATATCTTAACCCCACCCTCTAAAAAAGGCTTAAGTAATATTAGTTATGTGAAGGCGTTAAAGGAATTGGTCATTAAATTTCACAATCTAGCTTAGGCAAAGAGTAAAGGAAAAAGAAATCTTGCATGCCTGGCTAATTTATAAAGCACTGACATCAATGAATTGAGCATATTCTTGCATCAGCAGTGAAAATGAACAACTCCTACGTCTGGCTTTATCTTGTGGCTTCTTTCTTTCAGATTTGTGGTTAAATAATATGTGGTCAAAGGGTTTTCATCACCTACCTTGTCATTATAAATACTTCCTCTTAGTTGACTTCTAGTTAACTTTGAACAATCAATGTATTACAACCTGAATAAGACTTATATAGAGAAAATCCATGAATTTGAAGAAGATACATAAAAATCATTTAAAAGCCACAATTAAATATTACAGACATGGTGTAGACATGGCATATTTGTTCGTTCCTCAGAGAGGTGTAGAACCTTGCCAACTGTAATTTTCATTCGCATTTTTTATTTTTCTACATAGATGCCGAACAAGGTAGTGTTAATTCAATAAGTAGGTAATATTTAATGGTCATAAAAGGTTGGAATAGTTCTAGAGCAGTTCTGTTGTCATCCATTGTTCTGGTAGGAACTGGAGTTCACTAGACTTGAGGATGGGAGAAAGGAACTTTTTCCAGTCTTCCCTAATATATCCACGTGGTCTGTTTAAATTGAGCATTCAACATCAGGTTCTAAAAAAGGAAGAGGGCTATTTATTAAGTAGGGTCGACAGACAGGAAAAGTAGTCACTGATAACCTATTTTTCTTAATTTACCCTCAGGGCTAAAAACTGTACAGGCTTTGGAATGGTTGCAGCTAGCGATGAAGGTGATGTTAATGTTTTCTCTTATGGCGGTGGAAGGCCATAGAGCGCAATGCCTTGGAATCAGCTATTCTGCTCCTCACAGCGCCCTCTTGTGGCCAGAATTCAATCTTCTTAGAGAATTTCTCCCCCGCTTCTCACAGATCACTCTTCCAGTTACATCAGAAATAAAAGATTATTTCTCACGGATTACTTGCTTCTACAACAAACTCATTAGAATTGGGAACTTAATTATTATGAATTCACATGCTTTATGTGTTCAGTACTTATAGGAATCAAGAGATTGTTGTCATCACTGACTGATTGGATTGTTACTTTTGTTCTCTTGTACAAGGAGTCCATAAAAGAATTCAAGGTTTGTTCTCCTCTTTTTTTTCCCCAATGCATGATAATTATAAGCAGAAATGTAAGAAATCACTATATTTGTATGTTGACAAAATCATAATCTTATAGGAAATAATAACATTAACAAAAATCTCAATAATTTTCATGAATCATTCCAGTATCATGATATTTGGGGGCATATGGAACAACCTACAGCTATCAGGAGTAAATAATGTCATTAGAAAAGTAAAGCTCTCTGATGGTGATTTGTAACAGTAATGAAAGAGGAATTTCCTAAGCATCAAACTTAAAAGTCTGTAATGTGCTCATTTATTGTTTCTATGATTATTGTAGCAGATGCTACATATCATCATTAATATTTTGTCAAAAAAAATTTTCTCAGCTCATAATTTCCACTGAAGAACTATATAATAAATAAAAATAGAGGAATACTTTTTTCCATATTTTCCCCATATTCTTCCATATTTCCAGTTTTTAATTAAAAAAACTAGAATTAAGTATGACTTAACTCAGAAAAATGAACAAATTATAAATGTTCAGCTCAGTAAACTATCACAAAGTCAACTCAGCTGTGTAATTACCATCCAGGCCAAAAGACAGGGTGTCATCCTCATTCATCTGCCAATCAATGCCTCCTTCCTTCTTTTTTTTTTTTTTTAAGATTTTTATTTATTTATTTGAGAGAGAGAATGAGGTAGAGCGAGCATGAGAGGGGGGAGGGTCAGAGGGAGAAGCAGACTCCCTGCTGAGCAGGGAGCCTGATGCGGGACTCGATCCCAGGACTCCAGGATCATGACCTGAGCAGAAGGCAGTTGCTTAACCAACTGAGCCACCCAGGCGCCCCAACCTCCTTCCTTCTTTCCCAGGAGTATACATTATCCTGACTTCTAGCATCATTTTGGTGGTTTTACAACTTTATATGAAAGGAATCACAAAGCATGTACTATTTTTTTTTTTAAAGATTTTATTTGTTTGTCAGAGAGAGAGAGAGCACAAGCAGGAGGAGGGGCAGAGGGAGAAGCAGGCTCCCTGCTGAGCAGGGAGCCCGATGCAGAACTTGATCACAGGACCCTGGGATCATGACCTGGGCTGAAGGCAGACGCTTAACCGACTGAGCCACCCAGGCACCCCTCACAGCATGTCTTCTTTAGTGTTTGGCTTCTTTTGCTCAACATTGTATTTGTGGGAGTCATCTATATTGGGATAAGCTACAGTTCTTCCATTTTATTTATTTATTATTTATTTATTTTTAAAAAGATTTTATTTAATGGTCATAAAGAAAGAAAAGAGAGAGAATCAGTGAGTGAAAGAGAGAACACAAGCCAGGGAGAAGAGGCAGAGGGAGAGAGAGAAGCAGACTCCCTCCTGAGCAGGGAGCCAGCTCGGGACTCGAGGATCATGACCTAAGCCAAAGGCAGATGTTTAACCAACTGAGCCACCCAGGCCCCCCCTAGTTCTTCTATTTTAATTTTATATAGTATCTCATTTTATGAGCATATATATATACACTATTCAATTATTCATTTCATGTTAGTAGACATCTGAATTATTTCCAGTTTAGGTTAGTAGAAACAAGGCTAATATGAATGTTCTTGAGCATGTCTTCTGGAGCACATATGCATGCATTTCCATTGGCTATAAATCGCTGCACAGGGCTGGCTTCATGGGCATGCAACTTGTCCAGTCCCAGAGGGCCCCGCGCTCACAAGGACCCTGCACTTGGTTTAAGGCTCTGCTGTTACTGTCCTGAAATTCTTAATCATTTGATCTTGAAACTTGGGTTTTGTAATTGAAGTCTGTTGAGATAACGAACATGTGCATAAGCAGAGGAGAAAGGCACGATATGCATGTTCCCAGTGGGTTGTGGCTCCATTTGCATATGACCCAAATTCCACAAACCCGAATTCTGGGGAGTGACTGCTCATGGGGTTCAACAAGACTCAGAACAAGTTTAAGGTAAGTCTGTTGCAGCTACAGACTGAGTAAGTGGGGCACTGCCAGACTTGCGAGGCGGTGCTTTCTTTCAGTGAGAACTTGCATCAGATACAGCAAGGAGGCAGCTTCTTCTAAGAAACACAACTTCCACTTACTAGGCAACCACTTCACTCTGAAAATGCAGACAGGGTGGGAAAAGGAAAGATGGGGCAAACTCTAGTTGCTTTTCCTGTTAGTCTTTCCTTAGTCGTCAGTAGGCCAAAGGTAGAGAATGAGCATATGGAGAAGTGAATAGAAACAGCAGTTAGTTTTGTGCAGTTTCCACTGTTTTGGCAGAATAAAATACATGCGCTTCAACAGGCTGTAAAATACAAGTTGTGAAATTTTGGTGATTACACATACCAGTTAAATGCCCTTATATTTGTGCCTAAAACTGTCATTGCACAGGGGCGCCTGAGTGACTGAGTTGGTGAAGCATCCGACTCTTTATTTCAGCTCAGGTCATGATCTCAGGGTCATGGATCAAGCCCAGCCTTGGGCTTCACACTGAGCATGGAACCTGCTTGGGATTCTCTCTCTCCCTCTCACCCCCCTCCCTCCATCTCTCTAATAAACAAAACAAAACAAATTGCCATTGCACAATATAGAGATCAATGATATAATTCATGCTAAATAATTTAAAATTTAATTTTTCTTCATTTAGAATGTCATTAAAGAGAAAATAACATCATGACAAAGTTGCCAAAGAGAATGTGGAAGAAAGGAAACATTTTTATGTTTTATTAACTTTAACAGCACTTTTGTCCCTGCGACTTGAACAACTGCTTGTATTTTTGTTTTTCATCAGACCTACAAATTACGTAGCCGGCCCTGCTACATAGGGTCGTAGGGTATACGTGACTGTTTTAGTAAATGGTATTTCAAAAATGTTTGTACTAATTTACACCACACTTGAAGGGGACAAAATTCCTGTTGTGTTAGCTTGTCCGTACTTGATATTATCAGTCTTTAATTTTAGATATTCTGATGGGTGTGTTGCATTTCCTAGATGATCAGTGAGATTGAGAACCTTTTCATATGTTCATTGGCCAAAGGATATTTCCTTTTGTGAAGACTCTATTTAAGAGAACCATTTTTCACTGATTTGTCTTTTCTTTTCTTTTTTTTTAAGATTTTATTTATTTGACAGAGACAGAGACAGCCAGAGAGGAAACACAAGCAAGGGGGAGCGGGAGAGGGAGAAACAGGCTTCCCACAGAGCAGGGAGCCCAATGTGGGGCTCGAACCCAGGACCCTGGAATCATGACCTGAGCCAAAGGCAGACGCTTAAGGACTGAGCCATCCAGGCACCCCTGTTATGTCTTTTCTTACCAGTTAGTAGGATTCCTCATATATTTTAGATGTGGATTCATATCTTCTGGGTTGAAAATATCTCCTCCCACTTTTTTATTACCTTAATAGAGTCTTTTTATGAACTTAAATTCATAATTTAAATCTAGTCCAATTCATTAATCTTTTCCTTTATGGTTTTTGCTTTTGGGGGCATCTTTAAGATATTTTTCCCTATCCCGAAATCCTGATATTCTCTCTTGATTTCTTTTTGTTTTTCCTTTCATATGCAAGTCTACAATCCACCTAGAATTGGTAGAGGTAATGTTTCATTTTTTTTTCCACATCACTATCTAATTAACCCTGCACCAGCTTTTCCCAGATACTATCTTTAAAATTTTTTTTCCCTGAAGAATAATTGACATGTAATATTGTATTAGCTTCAGGTATACAACATAGTGTATTGATATTTATATACATTACAAAATGATGGCCACAAGAAGTATTGTTACCATTTGTCACCATACAAAGTTGTTACAATATTATTAACTATATTCCCTATGTTGTATATAGCATCCCCAAGTCTTAATTCATTTTGTAAGTGAAGGTTTTGCCTTTTAATCCCCTTCACTTATTTTGTCCAAGTGAGCAGTACTACCTTTTTAACAAAACAAGGGTCCATGTATATGTGTCTGCTTTCTGTGCTCTCTGATTTGGTCCATTGGTCTATTTGTTTATTCTTGTTTCAATACCATCTTACTAAGATGTCTTAGTTACCGTAGCTTTATAATAATAAATCTTGATATCTGATAAAGCAGGTCCTCCTGGCTGTTCTTCCAAAGTGTCTTGGCTACTCTTGGCCCTTTGTATTCTTTCTCTTTTTTAAAATTAATTAATTAATTTATTTATTATTTACTTATTTATAAATAAGTAGGTCTATTTTTTATTTATTTATTTGACCGAGAGAGAGAGAGACAGCGAGCACAGGCAGAGGGAGAAGTAGGCTCCCCGCTGAGCAGGGAGCCCGACGCAGGGCTTGACTTCAGGACCCTGGGTTCATGACCTGAGCTAAAGGCAGACGCTTAACTGATTGAGCCACCCAGATGCCCCTATTTATTTATTTTTAGTAATCTCTACATCCAACGGGAGACTCAAACTCATGATCCTGAGATCAAGAGTTGCATGCTCATCTGAGTGAACCAGCCAGGCACCCTGGCCCTTTGTGTTCTGATGTAATCTTTGAATCTGTTTGAAAATTAACATACATATACAGATCTGCTGTGATTTTTATTGAGATTGCAATTATTTCATAGATCACTTTGAGACTTTGATCTTTACAATTTTGAGGCTTTCTATTCCTGATATAGTATATATGATTTTCTTTGGTTTCTGTTTTATGATTTTCCATGTAGATATCTTGAACATCAAAACAAATTAAATTTATTCCTAGATATTTGATGTTTATTTACATCAATATAAGTAACGTCTTTTTAAATTTTAGTTTTCACAGACATATATACCTATGATATATTGTAAGTAGAAATACAATTGAGCTTTGTAATATTGACTTGGTGTATGTGATATATAGTTTTTTTATTTTATGTAAATTTTATGCCATTTTCAAATAATGATAGATTTCCAATTATTTTGTTTCTTTTTCTTAATTTATTTTACTGGCTAGAATCTCCAAGTGTGTGGAATAGAAATGGTTATATTGGAGGATCCCCTATTGGCACTGTATTATTTCTATTCTTACAAGATCCACTAATGGCATTGAATCATTAGGTATGGTGTTTTCTAAAGTTGTCTTATATGTACTTTTTGGAAAATAAGAAGATCCTCTTCTTATAGTTTGCTATATTAATTATGAATGAGTATTGAAATTTCTGCATTTTTGAGATAATCATATGGCTTTTTTATTTTGTTAATGTGAGGATTATATCAATTGATTTAAAAATACTAACCAATTTTTCATTCTTTGAATAATCTCAAATTAGTTGTGAATCATTCCTTTTATATGTTGCTGTATTCATTTTGCTCTTATTTTGTTTGGGATATTTGCATCAATGATCATCAATAAGAAAGACTTACACTTTTATTTTCCTATAGTGTATTTGGTAGAATTTTTTTTGCAATCCTTTGGGCCTGGAGATTTTTTTATGGTAAGTATTTTAATTATTCAATTCCTTTAATTGTTACGGAACCATTTAGATTTTCTATTTTTTGTAAGTTCTAGAAAGTTATGTCTTTCTGAAGAAATGAAGTGATTTACATCTAAATTTTCAAATTTATTTGAATACTATTTTTCATAATATTCTCTTCTGATATTTCTAATGTCTTTCTGAGCCATACTGATTTTACCTTGTAAATGACCAATATTATTTATTTTATACTTTCTCTCTTTTTCTTAATCAGGTTTGCCAGGGATTAATCAGTACTTTTATACATTTCAAATAACAAGTTTTAGGCATTATCTTCTTTGCTACTTGTTTACTTTTCTGTTTTCTTAGCTGCTCTTATATTTATTTCCCCTGTAATTTCTTTGGATTTAATTTGCTATTCTTTTTCTAAGTTTTGTAATTGAGCTTAACTCACTGATTTTTTTTACCTTTTTCTCCTTCTAACATATGCATTTTAAGGCCAAAAATGTTTGGCTTTAGTTATATCCTAAAAATTCTGGTGTTGACTGTTTTCATTATTATTCTGTTCAAAATATTTTGTAATTTTCATTTCAGTTTCCTTATTGGCTTACAGGTTATTTATAAGGTATATTTTTAAATTTCCAAATTTTCACTTTATCTTTGCACTATTGATTTCTAGCTTAATTCTACTGTGGTGAGATAATATGCTCTGTGTTTTATGACCCAGCAAGTGTTCAAAAAAAAGGATAACTATAGTTATTTGGTGCAGGGTTTCATATATCCATTAAGTCATTATTATTGTGTTGTTCAAAACTTCTCTAGACTTAGTAATATTTTTCTCTGATTGTTCTAGTAATGAGAGAGGCAAGCTAAAATTTCCCACTTTATGTATTTCTCTTTGAAGTTTGATTTGTTTTTGTTTTATATTGTTTGAAGCTGTGTTATTAGATGCATACAGATTTAGAATTATTATAATTTCTCTACCATTAAATGGTTCTCTATCTATAGAAATATTTTTTACTCTTAAAGCCTAATTTCTGATATTAATATAGCTATATTAATATAAGCTAATATAGCTAATATTCTGATATTAATATAGCTTTATTTTGGTTAGAGTTTCTATGGTATATCATTTTTCCATCATTTTAATTTCAACTCTTTATTCTTCTATTTTTGAATGTATCAGAAGAACAGAACATTTGAACTCCATTTATATTCTCTCCCTATTTAAATGTTATTTTGTAGTGATTTTAATTTTTTTTTTTTTAAGATTTTTATTTATTTGTTTAACACAGAGAGAGAGAGCACAAGTAGGCAGAGCAGCAGAGAGAGGGAGAGGGAGAAGCAGGCTCTCCGCCGAGCAGGGAGACTGGAGCCTGATGCGGGGCTCGATCCCAGGACCCTGGGACCATGACCTGAGCGGAAGGCAGCCGCTTAACGACTGAGCCACCCGGGCGCCCCTGATTTTAATTTTTTATATAATTTAAACTCAGAGATACTATTTCAAATTTTTACATTTTTAATTGTGGTAAAATATACATAACATAAAATTTACCATCTCACTTTTTAAAAGATTTTTTATTTTATTTTATTTTTAAATATTTTATTTATTCATTTGAGAGAGAGAGGGAGAGAGTACACAAGCAGGAGGACAATCAGAGGCAGAGGGAGAAGCAGGCTCCCCACTGAGCAGGGAGCCTGACGTGGGGCTTGATCCCAGGACCTGGAGATCATGACCCCAGCCAAAGGCAGACGCTTTACCATCTGAGTCATCCAGGAGCCCTATTTTTTTTATTTTAAAGATTTTATTTATTTGAGAGAGAGAGAGAGAATGTGTGTGGGGGCAGGGAGGGAGAAAGAATCCCAAGCAGATGAGGTTGGGCTCGATCATATGACCCTGAAATCATAACCCGAGCTGATGCCAAGAGACAGTCGCTCAACCAAGTCATCCAGGTACCCCTCATCTCACTCACTTTTAAGTGTATAGTTTACTGGTATCAAGTGGGAATTTTTCATTCATTATCTCTGCAAATATTACATCTGCCTCATTCTCTCATGTTTTTTTCCCCCTGAAACTCAAGTATATGTTAAATGTCATTGTATCCCCTCTATCTCTTATATAATTTACTAATTTACTGTATTTTTCATCTTTTGTCTCTCTCTGATTTATTCTGGCTTTTTTTCTTATGATCTATTGTCATTCCCACAAATCCCTCATCAGCAGTAATATAAGCTATTCTAATCTGCCCCTAATTTATCTACTGAGTTCTGAATTCCAGTGATTTTATTTTTTTTAATTCTACAATTTCCATGTGATTCTTTTTTCCCCTGGTAATAGTTTTTTATTGTGGCAAAATGTACATAACATCCAATTTACCATTCTAGTAATTATTTATGCGTACAATTCAGTGGCATGAAGTACATTCACACTGTTGTGTTAACCATCACCACCACCCATTTCTAGAACTTTTTCATGTTCCCAAACTGAAACTCATACCCATTAAACAATGACTCCTTATTTCGCCTCCCCCTGGCCCTGGGCAACCACCATTCCACTTCCCGTCTCTGATTTTGACTACTGTAGTTACCTCACATAAGTGGAATCACACAATATTTGTCTTTTTGTGACTGGTTTATTTCATTTAGCATGATGTCTTCAGGTTTCACCCACGTGGTATTTTTTTTTTAAGATTTTATTTATTTATTTGACAGAGAGACACAGTGAGAGAGGGAACACAAGCAGGGGGAGTGGGAGAGGGAGAAGCAGGCCCTCCGTGGAGCAGGGAGCCTGACACGGGGCTCGATCCCAGGACTCTGGGATCATGACCTGAGCTGAAGGCAGACACTTAACGACCGAATACACCCAGGCACCCCAGGGTTCACCCACGTATTATCTGGCAGAATTTCCTTCTTCTTTCGAGATCCTTAAAAAAAAAAAAAAAAAGGTTTCTAGTTCTTGGAAAACTCAATCTTTTAAAAAATTTCTTTAACCATGTTAACCATAACTTTTAAAAAGTACATATTTGGTCATTCATTATTTGTATCGCCTGTGGACTTACTTTTCTTATTTGGTGTTTCTTTGCCTTGCCTCATCACATGGCTTGTTACTTTTGATTGAGTATTGGACATTGAAAATTGTGTTAGAAAATTACAGAAATTGTTAGATGTTTAAGATGATGTCATATTCTTCCAGAGAGGATTTGTGTTTGCAAACCCAGATATCTAATCGGTAATTGGTGTATTCAAAGCTGAACATCAGTCCCTCAAAGGCCTACCCCTTCCAGATAATACCTTATTTGTATTGTAGGGTCCAATAAAAAGCTAAGGGGCTATCAGGATCTTCAATCCTTGGCAGGTCCTGAACCCTAATTTTGTCCTGCTAACCATGTGAATTTGTTGACATCCTGGCTCAGCTTCTCAGCCTCTCACTTGTCACTGCTGGAGTTGGCAAATATCCTTAGGAGAAAAGCAGCCCCAACTGCCTGGTTTAACCCTCTGGCACCTAATTTAACCTAATTTTTCTTTACCTTTTTAGTGCTTTGATGTCCTGAGACATATGTTTGCATATTTTTTCCACTTCTTTTAGTTGTTCTATGTGGGAGGGTTGATCTGATTCCTTTGTCATTGCAAGAGTGGAAGATAAGACTAGTGTGCTTTACTTTTTTATTCAATGTCCAAAATATGCTATACTCTGCATAAAGTAACACATCTTTATATCTAAACATGCGATTCTGATTTTGAATAAAAGAAGATTGTGTTCACGTAGAGGACCCTGTGAACAAATTAATGAATTTTGGGAGGCTTCACATTTTGTTCCCATGGGAAACTCTTTACTTAACTAAATGCCTCTGCCATGCTTAGAACACTTGGTAAATACATGCATTTTATTTGTACAGATATTTCTGCATTATTTCTGTTCTACTTGTAGTTCAAGGCTTGACACAGATGCCATTTCTACCATGAAACCTTTTTTTGATATCTCAAAGCAAAATAGTTGCTTCCTCTTTAGGACTTTCATATTAATTTGTACAGCTGTAAAACTACACTGTAACAGTCTTTTATTTTCACTGTACAATTTACGCTCTTAGGAAGAAGAAACAGTCTCACCAAAATATATACACTCCAAAACATCTAACATAATATTTTGCATATAATGGGAACTTAATATATATTTGCTAAATGGGGCGCCTGGCTGGCTCAGTCAGTAGGGCTTGTGACTCTTGATCTCAGGGTCATGAGTTCAAGCCCCATGTTGGGTATGGAGCCTACTTAAAAAAAAAATGTGTATATATATATATATATATATATATATATATATATATATATACACACATACACACACACACTAAATAAACAGAGGGATGAATGAATTAATAAGGATGTTGGAGTGCAGTGAAGGGAACATTGACTGGAATCAGAAGAGCTAGATTCTGTGCCATCTCTGCCTTGGGTAAGTGTTTTAATGTTTTCTCAGTATCTTTACTTGTATAGAATGAATGCTTACCTCAGGGAGTTTTGAGGCTTAAAAACATAATTTATCTTCATGTGCATTGCAAAACAATATACAAATATAAAGTGGCCATTTATAGTTTTAAAACATGTGAGAAGGGAAAACATATGCCTATAAAGGCATAAAATGTCTTCAGAAGATGATACAAGAAATTCAAGGCCAGGGAGCAGGGGGTTGGGTAGACAGGATAGGAATTTGACTTTTAACACTATACCCATTTGAATTTTGAATCATATGGATATTTTAACTACTAGAAATAAAATAAATAGAATTTAAGAAAAATATAATGTACTATTGCTCTGTTTTGTATCAGAGTAGTTGGCTCAGCAAAAACACTGCTTGCGCTGACTGCAGTGATTGAGAGTCTTATCTGAACAATTAGTTTTATAGATGGAAGTTTAAATAATCTGTGAATTAGTTACTTTGATTTATTTATTTATTAGAGAGTTCTTACTCTTAATATGTGTACTGTAGCTCAGAGCTTGGAGCATATACTGATTATTTCTTACATTCATGATGTAGTTTAGGTTTGTTAGATTACTGTGTAACTAGATTTGGAAGGGTCAAAAAGCTAGAGATTTCTGGCATGTAAACTTCCTTGTCACTTAATATAACTTAGAAAGGTTTCCTGAATACCCTGTTACCAATAGAGAGATCTCTTTGGGGACATTCAACAGAGAAGGGCAGGTACTCATGTGTTCTTGGTTAGGAATCCTGCCCTCCTGGGCTGGGCTTGCAGCATTGATGGGGATGCATGTGACTTACTGAGAGAGGACTGGGCCCTCAAGCACCTCAGTCAACCATCCAGTCTGGTGATAAACGTAGTAACACATGAGCCAGACAGATTGCCTTTACCTACAGAATGTCCACAGAAGTTATCTGAGTCCACTTTTTATTAATTTACAGTATTTCCTAATATCCAGAAACCTTCTAGCCTTTGGTTTTGTCTGTGTTCTGGCCATTTCCAATTTCATGAGATGACCAATGAAGACAGACTGGGATCTGAAATCCAACCTAAGAAAATATTGCTCCTTTTAAATAGTTCTTGTTGAACTTCAATGGAGGAGGGACTGAAACTCGTGCCTAGTTTTTGTGTTTTTTTTTTTTTTTCCTTTTAAAGATTTTATTTATTTATTTGACAGAGAGACACAGCGAGAGAAGGAACACAAGCAGGGGGAGTGGGAGAGGGAGAAGCAGGCTTCCTGCTGAGCAGGGAGCCCGAAGTGGGGCTGGATCCCAGGACCCTGGGACCATGACCCAAGACGAAGGCAGACGCTTAATGGCCTGAGCCACTCAGGCACCTCACTAGTGCCTAGTTTGAGGATGGAGGTTGGCTCTGGAGCTCATTCATCTATGTCTTTCCCAGCGTTGGCAGGAATTAAGGAAAAAAAAAATTCACTTGACTTTGTCTCCAGCTATTGTAAAATGATTTCTGACATTTTTTAAAGTTCTTTTATTCTCCTTTTCAAACTCTGCAGCTTCACTGAATTTAATTTATGCTGTTTTAAACTAAATAAACTGACTTTGGGAGGAATATTTTCTATTTACCATTTGTTTGGATATCCCAGTTTCTTAATCACATCTCTCAAAAGACTCAGTTTTTTTGTCTTAACCTTTCAAAATCTGTTATATTTCCCTTGAGAGGTAAATGGGATATTGGCCCAGAGCCCTGCTATTTCCAAATTTGAACATCAAAAATAAGTCATGTCAGGCATTATATTAACAAAAGATTCACAGTCTCCACTAAGCTGCAAGTAATAAGAACTTGTTATTTAGTTTCAGCTTGATTAAAAAACTGAGCAAGCCATTTTACATTCATAACTTTTGGTTCTGTTGCTCAATGTGAAATATAATATGGACCAATTTTCTAGGTGTTTCAGTTACATATTGCTTATAATTTGGGGTGGTTTGTTACACAGCAATAGGTAACTAAAACAACAGGCAGTAACAACTATTCATTTTCTCATGATTCTGTGTTTGGGGTAGGGCTCAGTGGGGATGGCTTGTCTTTGTTCATATGGTGTTGGTTGGGGTGGTTCAGTTAAAGATGGAACATTTACAAGCTTCACTTGCAAGTCTGGTGCCTCACCTGGCAGTGCTGGATCAGCTGGAGACTGGCTGGGCTTCTGTCTTTTCCTTCAAAATCTCTAATTACTCAGGGCTTCTCTCTATATACATGGTGTCTATATATCTACTTATTGGTCTATCAATCTATCATCTGTCTATCTATCTACTCAGCTACCCATTCTTCCATGCACCCACCTATCCATCCAAATGGCTCTCTAACATGGTGGTTGAGCTTTTTTATATGGCTGCTACCTTCCAAGAGAGTAAAAACAGGAACTACCATGTTTTTTAAGGCCTAGGCCTTGAACTGTCAAAGAGTCACTTCTGCCATATAATTTTTAACAAAACAAGTCACAAGGAGAGTCCCGATTCAAAGAGAAGAGAAATAGACTCCATCTCTCCAGGATGGAGTGGCCTGGGTATCCAGAGACAAGAGGAAGTTGGCCATCTTTAGAAACAATTTACCATATCAAGACAGCAACACGGTCCACTAAAATATCTTGATGAGTTCTTTTATTTTCATTTATGCATGTATATATGTATGCATATATGTATGTCTGTATTTTTAGAGAGAGAGAGAGCATGTGAGTAGGGGTGGAGGGGCAGAGGGAGAGGGAGAGAGAGAATCCCAAGCAGGCTCCATGCCCAGCACAGAGCCCAATGTGGGGCTTGATCTCACGACCCTGAGATCATGACCTGAGCTGAAATGAATAGTTGGACACTTAACTGAGCCACCCAGACACCTCTGAGTTTTCAAAAAGGAATTAGCACATTCCCTAAAATATGTCCTTTTATGACTCTGATTATTATCAATGTGCACAAAAGGTTTTTTATACTTTTTACATTACAGATTAAATGTTTAAGTTTGCTTTTCTTATACATTTTTTGTAATAATTATCCATACTTTCATGAACATACACACACACACACACACAGAGAAAATGGTTTCTACAATAAGACAGATCTAGGTTTTAATTCCAGGTTTTATCACACATTACCTGTATGGCCTTGGGCAAGCTATTAAAACCATGACTCTCAGTTTCCTAATCTGCAAACTGGATCAACAGAAATATCTATCAATAGCATAGTTCTGGGTATTTCAAGTTCATTTATAAAAGAATGTTTATTTTCACTCTTATTTTTCAAGGCTCCCTATAGCTTGAACAACCAGGTGAATGGTGGTGCCATTTACTGAGGTGGGAAAGACTGAGGTAAGAACTTGTTTTGGGATAAGTAATTTTGTGAGTAAGAAATGATCCCAGAGGCTATTAAGATGATATATGAACATATACTCAATGGTGCATATATATTCATATACACACGCATATATTTAAGTGTATGCAACTACATGGCAAGACATGCAGACCCAGGGAGGGAGGGAGAGAGAAAGAGATGGGGGGGGCAGAATAATTTTGTAAAAAATTATCCCAACTGATGATGGATGACTAAGGACTATTCATTACTCTTTGCCCTCAAAGACAGAGATTTTACCTTATTTATCTTTCTAGTCCCCATAACACACACCACTCTCACCTCTATGTGATAGAATATTCATACACTTTTTTACTAAATGGTGTTAGCATATTCCGTGTAGAGTGAGCTTGAGAAATAATCTGGAGACAATTTTTAGAGCTCCTCAGTATTCCACAGATTCAGTTATACCCAGGTCAACTCATGCCTTGCATTTGCCGAATGTTTTCAATACCTTTCTTTGCTTTTTCAGTATTGTAATAGAACAGGGAAGAACTTAAAATGTGAGTATGTTCTTTGTCTCTAAGGCTGATAACTGATAGAATTTGAACAAACAGATATGTTTTGTTACTTATTAACATTTAATACTAATAACATGTATAATTTATAAAACATTTTCATAGTCATTACAGATTTGATAAAGATAAACTCTTGAGGTATCATCGTTATGCCCAAATGACAGAGGGGGAGACATGCTCAGAGAACGTAAGCACACAGGTGGCGTGCAGCAGAGCTAAGATTCAAGCACATGTCTTCCACCTCTGGAATCTATACAATAATAAAAGGATTGATAGAAGCAGCAGCTCTGGGGATGTATATGAATTGAAGTTATTCCTGATTCCTATTACCAGGACTAATTTGAAATAACTCCACATATTTCAAAATTTCTAATTAAAAAATTTTGGTAATGTCCTTTTAAAATGCGCCATCTGTGATTCTCCAGCAACTTGTCATGGTGGATCTGTGGTTTATTTTCAATATGTAAGTTATTAATTCATAATCAAAGTGAACTACAATGCTAGTCAAAGAAACTCATCAACAGGTAAATCTTCCATTAAAGAAAGGATTTTTAAAAGTGTTCTTTTGGCTAGTTCATTATAAGATTTTTTAAATTAAAATTATTCCCATTATAGCAAGCTGATCCTTATTATATCAGGTTGAGAAATTATTTTGACTAGCATATTGTCTTTAGTCATAAACTCATGTCATTAGGCATACAGAAAATCACATTAAAGAGACCTTCTTCCCCTTCAGGGATTGACACACATGATATAAAACTAGAATACAGTGATTGGATCTAATTTTCTTCCATTGTTATTTAAAAATATAACCTAGGGCGCCTGGGTGGCTCAGTCCGTTAAGTGACTGACTCTTGACTTTGGCTCAGGTCATGATCTCAGGTTGTGAGATCAAAGCACCCCAACCCCAGCGAGAAGTCTGCTTGAGATTCTTTGCTGCTCCCTCTCCCTCTGCTCCTCCCCCCGCATGTGCATGCACTTTCTCCCTCTCTCAAAAAAAAAAAAAAAAAAATATATATATATATATAACATATAAACACCTGGCTTCTAGCCAACAAGAACTAACCTGAGACATCATTATGGGATGTTATTAACATTAAGCAAATGAAGATTCAATCCTGATTCTCAGAATGTGTTTTCACAAAGCAAGGAATTATATTTGATGTGAAAGTACCATGCTGTATTTTTCCAACTGAACAGAAATATGCCCTGCATTTTAGATAACAAAAAATAACCCCACAGACTGTCACTCAAATTAAGAATGTATACATCATTTGTCATTACAAAGAAGCGTTCAAAATAATTTCTCATTCTCACTGTTACTTCTTTTGACCTACAGGTTATTTAAAATACATGAATTTTTTTCTAGTTACCTTTTATTTTTTACTACTAGCTTAATTTTTTTTTGGTCAAATATGTAGTCTGTGATTTCAACAATTTGACATTTGTTTGAGGATTGATTTTGAGGCTCTATTATTAATAAAATTGTAGAAATAGTATAACTTTTTCATGAAATAAACATTTATCATTGTGAAGAACCCTCTTTATCTCCTTTCTTTTTTCTGGCCCACCTTCTTCTCCTTTCACAGACTACACATTCATTGCTTACGACCAAGCAAAAGAAGGTGCCTCTTTACTTACAAAAAAATTAATACAATTACTCTGAAAGAAAATGTAATGGTTAACAAGAACCAAGTCAATCTCATGAAAAGATCCAGCTATATCTCAAGTGAGTCTACATGATGGGTACATTCATATGGTAGGAACTTGTGGATAGGACTGGTTTACCATGACAACACAGCTCCTTCTTTGTGGTCAATGATGTGTCTGCTAACCACATAGTATCTTCATTTACCAAGATGGCAGGAAAAACCACTTTGTGTGATCTGTTAATTTGGTTTTGGTTTTGACATCCCACAGCAGGTTCAGTGTTATACTGGACTTCATTCTTGGCGAATGGATTCTTCCTTGGCACCAAAATGCAGTGACATGAAATTGTGTTTTCAATACCAGTTAATGGACTATTACCCTAGATGCTGTTATTGATGATCTGAGCATTTGCTAGGATTGTCTTTCTGGACAGCTACTGATTAATGGCTCTTCTCTTAGCAAACACATGTTTGGTGAGCCTGCAGCCTGTCCTAGGCATTACAGAATTATATTTCATAGAGGTATTTAGTTCCTGATGTGTCATGATTGTTCTGTCTAAACTTTCAAGAAAGAAGCTAAAACAGATGACAGAAATGAACACTGCTCAGGGGAAGCTGAAACATTCCTGTCGTTTGTATATTCTTCAAGCTTGTAAAATACTTTCTCAGACTTCTGTAATCCTCAGGATGGCTTTTGGGGCAGGTATTATAATTGAGATCTTATAGTAGTAGGAATTGAAGTTCAGAGATGTTAAATGACTTACTCAAGGTCCCTTTAGTGGTGGCAGAGAAGGGTGCTGGGGCATCATGAAGGAGCAAAGTATAAGAGAGGCTCAAATCCAAGGTCCACCATCTCTGCCATTTCCTAGCTCTGTGACCTTGGACAGGTTTCTTAAAATTATCTGAGCTCGTTTCCTCGTTTGCCTTGGCTCTGTCACAGGGTTACAGATAGGAGTGAATGAACAAATGGGTATGGAAATGTCTACATCCTGAAAAATGTGTGAGTGTTAGTTTCATTATTTACCTTTGGGGAGGAGATGGGAGATGGCATGGTATGGTAGACCACCACATTTCAAGTCAAACAGAATTGGTTCTAACTAACATTGGTGCATGAATTTGAGTATGTTACTTGAACTCTCTGGGTCTCTAGCTCCTCTGTTGTGAAATGTGTATCATAACATGATGCTGTGGACCTGTGAGTATGGACCAGTAGGACAGAGGTGAAGCACAGAGCACAGCACCAGGTGAACATTAGGGCTCCTCTCTCTGGCCCCAGCCTGGTTCAGCTTTCTGAAAGAGCACTGAATATTCTAGCATGAAAGAGCTGTAATGGACTATGTGGGTCCTTGCATGGATAAGGAATCTGAGACTCAGAGAGGTGAACTGATTTACCCAGGTCACAGAACTAATGGCAGAGTTGGAAGTTGAACCTAATTCTGATTTCAACTCCAACAGTCTTTTTCTTTTCTTTTTACAATATTACAGTAATCTCCATAATAGCATTATTTGTACCTGTCCTCACCTTGTGAAAGCTATTTTTATTAAGAACCCAAAAATATGCGCTGATAGCATTGCTAGAGCTGTTGAATCCAACCTGAATTGCACTACTTCACATATAGCCAAGTTTGGACTTTAAGCATAGAAACATTTCTTTTTGTATCTTGGGCTATTCTCTGTAACAAAACCACAGGGATTATTTTGTCTCGGCACCTGATGTTTAAACCTGTGCTCTCTTGGAAACAAGTCACACACTTTTAATGTCTGTATTTAATTTGACTCCCACTTCCATGTTGCTATTAGTCCAGACACTTAGGCGTGTCAGCTGAAGGATGTAGTGGAACTAGCCTAGCACCGAGGCATCAAGAGACCCAGAGGCTAGTTCCATATGTGGTATTCACTAGTTGCTAAACCTTGTTGGAAACAGATCTACTACCTTTCTGACAGCTCTAAAGATCTTAAAGTGAGTCTGAAATATTTCTAACTGTATTAGTTTTCTATTGCAGCTGTAACAAATCACCATAAACTTAGTGGCTTTAAATTTATTTTACACAAGTTTATTTTCTTATAGTTCTGCAAGTCAGAAGCCTGAAATGGGTCTTATGGGGCTACAATCTAGGTGTCGGTTCCCTCTGGAGAGTCACAGGAGAATCCATTTCCTTGACTAGTTTCCTTGACCCTGAGATCATGACCTGAGCCAAAGGCAGACCGAGCCACCTAGGTGCTCCACTATCATTTATTTTTGAATTTCTTTGAGCACTAGTGGAGTTGAGCGTAAGTTTATACACTTGCTGGTTTTCAGGTTTCTCCTGTCTATAGATAATAATTATAAATTATATGTGTATAACACACATATAATTTATATGGATATAAATTCTTTGCTCATTTCTTTTTTTGGCTTAACTAGCTGTTTGTTGCTGTTATTTGTTAATGTACTGGTGTTCTTGAATGTTCTAAATGCTATTTCTTTTTTGGGGTCAGATATTTTAAATTTCTTGTCCACATCCTCATCCTTTCTTAACTTTACCTTTGACTTATATTCTAGAAATACTCAGATACAGATAGGTTAGTTATTGATGCTATAACTATCTTTGCCCAATCACTTGTATTTTTTTTTTTAAAGATTTTTATTTATTTATTTGACAGAGAGAGACACAGCGAGAGAGGGAACACAAGCAGGGGGAGTGGGAGAGAGTTAAACAGGCTTCCCGCGGAGCAGGGAGCCCGATGCGGGGCTCGATCCCAGGACCCTGGGATCATGACCTGAGCCGAAGGCAGACGGTTAGCGACTGAGCCACCCAGGCGCCCCAATTATTGAGTTTCTTTTCATCAAAAGAATGTATTAAAATACAAGTGATTGGGCAGGGGCGCCTTTCTATTATAATTTTTATTGGAATTTAATGAAAATGACAAGTAGTAATCTTTGATTCTTGGCACTGGATGAGATATGAAGACTAATGTTTATAGGTACTAGAGAACTATTTCTAGCATTTACTACAAATTATTGAGGGACAAATAGTGCCTTTGTGCATAGGGACTGGGAATTATCTTTGGAATATAAATAGGCTTTTTGCCTAACTTACAATTATAGCAAAAGGTGCAGTGTTATGAGAATGTTTCTATCATCATAAAATTATAGCATTTGAATACCACTGTATGAAGTCCTTTCATGTACAGACATGATTGCAAACAGGAGCTCCCAACTTTGGAGACTCTGGGGCCACTGATCATTTCTACATAGTGGGCCCTATGGACTATCAAGTTCTTTCCGATATGTCCAAAGCCTTAATTCTGGAGCAAGATATTAAATGTCAACTTTCTGGGTTGTGTATCTACAGTTATATAAACATTTATTTTACTCTGGAGGCACAGTTATTTAAAGATGACCATGTATAACAAGCTCTCTATCTCGCAAAGCCAGATTTCTATCTCTAGGAATAAATATTCTGAAAAAATGTGACCATGGAGAGGTATCAGACAGAAGATACTTTGCTCTAACTAGAGTTGGCCTGGCATAAAATTTTGCAGCAGTCACGTATCCCTTGAGTACTTCTGTATAGATCCGTGTCCATTTCCCATTCAGGTGCTCATTCTCACACTCCTCATATTCTTGATCTCACCTGCCCTGGTCAGTTGTGTCTCAGGAAGTAATCCAAAATTCATCCAGATCAAGGTGTAAAGGACCCATAAGGTGTAATGGCTGTCTCTCCCAGTGATATTTGCATTAAAACAGAAATCCCTGTCTCAAGCTAAAGACGTGGCTCAGCAAGGTGGGCAGTGATGTCTTCTGAAACCCCTAAAATTGTAATTCACATTCCATTTATGCACAATCTCAGTTTTAGAACTAAGGAAAGGATGTCAGCAAAAATAAAACACTCAGCTGGCTAGACTTGCCGTTAATTTAAAAAAGTGTACTGTTACCAGGTTGCCCATAGTGACTATAAACTCAATATAATCACTCTGCCTTTCTGCCAACAGGTGAGGTCTGCTGTGAGATTATGAGTCTGTCAGCGTATGGTGTGGAAGCTGTCACTCCTCTCCCCTCCCCCCTCCTCCCGGCCTCCTGTAGGAGAGTGAGGAGGGGTCTGAACACAGAGTTTCAGGAAGGCTGTGTGATCTGCGCCGCCCTCCCCCGCAACACATCCTGGCCTTCCTGGCTCAAAGCCATCTAAGACATGGGAACTCCAGGAGTCATACCCTTGGATCTGTCCTAGGTAATTACAGCTGTCTATAAAAATACTTCATCTGGAAGGTATCTGGCATTCTCAAAGGAAAATTTAGTTTTAGTCAGCCTTTCTAAAAAGTAACCAGTCACAGGAGAGGCTCCTTCTAGTCAAATTAGTTAATTTGGAAGAAATATCACTTCACTACTATAGTAGTTCAACTGTAAGGAATATGATGGTTGTTTTGGTTGAATTTCACTCAATATGATTCAACTTAAGCTTTGAAAAAAAGCTTAGGTCAACAATTAGTCAGCACCTTAGTTTCTGCCAAGTGTGGACTGAACTTTCCAAAGCCAAGTTGGGGTTGGAAAGAGCCAATGGGAAAAAGGGAGCAAGGGGTCATTCTGAGTTCAGCCCAGGATTTGGGGCATGCTTTCCAAACTCTGCCATTCCATGCTGCCCACGGATTAAGCAGGGCAAAATGATTAACAAAAGTGTACGTATGTGTGTGTACTGGAGACACGGTCAACCATTTCAAAAATGCCCTGACCGACAAGAATGCATTTCTCAGCCATGGATCAAGAGGAAAATGATCACACCTCGTAGCAGATTTTGGACATGCACTGCTTGCATGAAAGTCTCAGAAAATTAACTATGGAGCTGACTTTGACTCTGTCCCTTCCTAGTTACCTACAAACCCTTAAAGAAAAAGACAATGGCTTATTTGTTTTGATTCCCTCACACACACACAATGCCCAGCACATAGTAAATGCTTAATGAATAGTTGTCAAATGATGAGATAATGTCAAGAGACTAATGCAGGGGGAGCCACTTCATAATCTGGCTATGCTATGAGGCTCCCCAGGGTAGAAGGATGTACAGATCCAAGTTCACTGGAAGAAAAAGCCTTCGAACTTACAGCCAATCACTTCTGTGCTGAGAAACCAGAATGCAAACCACAGAGAGCCACATATTAGTTTATCAGACAAGACAGCTATCACATAGCATTGGATCCAAAGGAATGCCGTTATTTAGGAGAGAGTGGAGAGCAGAGATCTGCCGAGGGAAAGTGCCTGGAGCCTAAGGGCAGATAAAAGAGAAGAAGGCACTTTAAAGGAAAAAGGGACTAGAATGCTTTAGAGGTCAGAAGAGATGGTTCTACCCCAGTGGATATTCAGACTTTTGGGCCTGCTAGACTATGAGAACAGGTAGGCTTTGAAGATTTACAATAGTTCAGAAAGCAGTAAGCAAATGGTCTTGTTTTTATTATTCAAACATTTAATACAAAGCAGGCAGATCTTCAGTACTTTACTGGCATTAAGCAAGAGGAACTGTATGGAAAAAAAAAAAATGAAACCCAGACAACACATCAAGTTTACTTTCACCATGATAATACTTCACCCTTTTCCCCACTAGATTTTGACAAGGAAGCTCTTCCTGAGTGTTCCTGCCCTACTTTTTTTTACCACCTTTGCTTCTATGATCAGGGAAATGGATGAGAGGGTTTTAAGTGGAAAACCAAGGGTCTAGGAGCCTCATACCTAGATAATAAACTTTTGGGGAAAAATTCAGAATCACACATGATTGGGGAAAGATGGGATTCTCTATCCCCTTCTGCATTTGTTCTTCCTATCCTCCAGTTGGTGAGGGTTTGTAAGACCATTCTGTAGTTATGTGATGAGGACTGGTCATGACCAGGTGGATGAACCCCACCTGAGCACAGTGAGGACTCAACTTGGCCTTTGCACATCTCGGCCATGAATGGCAGTCCTGGGCCTCACATGGACCTACGTGATCTTTCTGGGCTCTACCACAAGGCCCTTTGCAATTCTGTGCTTGATCTCCTTTGTCTAAAATGGCACAGTCAGGGGCGCCTGGGTAGCTCAGTCAGTTAAGTGGCTGCCTTCAGCTCAGGTCATGATCTCAGGGTCCTGGGATGGAGCTCCCGCATCGGGCTCCCTGCTCAGTGGGGAATCTGCTTCTCCCTCTGCCCCTCTCCCCCACTTATGCTCTTGCACACATACTCTCTCTCAAATAAATAAATAAAATCTTTAAAGAAAATAAAATGGCATAGTCATTGCTTTCCAGGGTCTTGGCTCTCCCCTGACCCCCAGGGCCCCATATCTTTTCTTGTACTTCCTCCGCTACTCCCAGGAAAATCCTATTCTGGGCTGGGAAAAGCCCCTCTATCTTGCTTACTTCATCCAAGATACCGCCTGTAAATTCTCTTTTCTATTTTCTTTCTTCCACACATCTAAATTTTCCCATGGGTTTAGGTTTTGTGAAATAGAACCTGGAGATTGTTGCTTTGGGCTCTGCTACAGACCTCTTCAAAAGCAATGAAACAGAGCCAGCTACTTGTTTGAAAGACAGACAGGAAAGGAAAACATACAGAGAGAGAAGAAAAAAAAAACTCCATAAATTAAAGGCTTAAAATATATATTTTTTCAAGTACATATGTATTTGTAAGTGCTCTAATCCCAAATAGCCATAAAAACATAAAGGCATAAAACTTTGGGTACTTGAAGGGGAAATGTTTATAGATAGATAGGACTTATAGGACCCCTCGATGCTACTATACACGAATGTAAAACTAGCCCTGAGTACAATAACCTGGAGTTTGGTTTGCTGACTGATATTCCCTGCCATCTCAGAAAAGTTGATCTTTCTTTATTCCTGATTTCCTTCCATCCCTTCTATGTTTTACTAATAGCAGGTTCTGGTGAATCAAATTTCCTTACCACTTTCTTCTACCATCTTTGGCTTGTTTGCCCTGAATCTCTTCTTACAAACTTTTACAAACCTTACAAAGTTGTAAATTTCTTACACTTGCTTGTTTATAAAATTTATTTAAAAATCTCTCTCTCTCCCCTCTGTCTTCCTCTCGCAAGTGCTATAGAGGACTCCAGCGCTTAAAAAACAAAACAGAAACCAAAACCCAAATAACCCTCTGCTGCCCTCTGGTGGATATCAGGTGATAAGCAGGCCTGCTCCTCGAAACTAATGAGACTGGTTGGCAAAATGGTTAAGGAAATTGTGGGGTTATCACTTGGCTCCCACCAATGGGAGTTGCTTCCCTCTCTGGCAGCAGTCAGGACGCTGACGGGCAGTCACAGCTACACTAATTCTTCGATTTAATTTCATAGACTCAGCCAGTTTCCCGTTGCGGGTGGCATATTAGTAGTTTCTCCTATTTTCTTCATTACGAATGTATGAAGCCACTTGTAGAGAGTAGCCGCCTCACTATGGAACAGGGCAGGCTGCCACCTGGTGGACTATCACCAGGTGGTGTCCGAATGGTGGTTCTCTGGTGTCCAGACTGACCTTCGTTCTGAGCACCCAGGAGTTGCTGTGGGCTCTCTCTGCTGCTGCTTTTTTGTTTTTACCCCCTAGGGTGGGACATACATCTTCCTTTGAATTATTATAAAATAACACGTTTGTATATGCTTTAGGAAAAGCAGACAATGACAGAGAGACAATGAAAGTCACCTCTGAATGTCAACAGACTGCTCTGCTGTTGATAGTTTGCACTGCATCATCCTATATGCATACATATCTCCATATCTCCCCCCAAACGTATCCTATTAAAGAAGTGGTTTTATATCACTCTTTTCACACAACATTTCACAAACCCCTTTCTAAGCGATGATCCATAATTTCCACCATCCTTTCCAAGTTGTGGAGACTGTCGTGCTCACATTAGTGTCTGGGCACTGGGCTTTCCTTTGTGAGGACAGGAAGATTAAGAAGGTGTCCCCCTGGTCAGCTCCTTGTTGTCATTCAAGCCTCAGCTCCAATATGGCCACAGCCATGTGGCCTTCCCAAACCCCTCAATCTGGGAAGCCTCCTTTGATGTCTGGCATTTCCTTCATGCCTGTGTCCTTCCTATCTGAAATGATCTTGCTCACTTGTTGGTTTTTTCAGGGGCTCCCCTAGTAGAATGTAGGCTCGCTGGGAGCTGAGACTTTATCCTCTTTATCACTCTGTCCTCAGGGCTTTGGGTAGTAGATGATGCAAAGAATTTGCTGAGAGAATATTTATTGACTAACTGAGCTCGTTCTATGGCTGGACAGACTGTAGGTACCAAATGCATTTAAGCAATTTCTTATTGTAGAACATTTAGACTGTACCCAGTGTTTACATATTTTTAACAGCACAATAAGAACATCTTTGTTCACTTGGACAGTTCTTTTCTCCCTCCCAACATTAAACTGAAACATTTTAAACATACAGAAAAGTAGAAAGAATAGTGTAATGAACACCCATATACCTTTCATCAAGATTACATTTTTGTTAATATTTTTCCATTTGCTCTCTTTGCACTTTTTTTGGATGAACCATGTAAAACTAAGTTGCAGACTTCAATGTACTTCACCCCTGCACGTTTCAGCATGCATCTCCTGAGAGTAAGTACATTCTCCTAAATGAACACAATGTTATTAGCACATCTCATAAAGATAATAATTAGTAATTCTCTAATATAACCTGATAGCCTATGTACAAATTTCCCCAATTACCTTCCAAAATACTTTTATAGTATATATTTATATACTATATTATATTATATATTTTTGAACCATGATCAAACCAAGTTTATATTTATATACATTTATACTTGATCTAGAAGAGTCATTCTGTGTTTTTATTATTCATTTTTTAGACACCATTGGCTTTCTGAGGAAACTATATTAGTTTTCTTACAGAATATCCCATAGAATCTGCCTGCTCATTTCCTCATGGTGTCATTTACCTTGTTTTCTTTCCCCCACCATTCCTGTCACTATAAGTTAGATCTAGATATTTGCTTAGATTATATGATTATAATCACTTATAGTCATGATTCTTTTTGATGTTGAAATTGTCCCAATTTTGTCCACAGGATGCTCATTAAGCTAGCCTCTCTATCCTTTTTGATATGATCTTGTTAATCTTTAAGTGCACTTTGGCTCTCTGCCATAGAAACATGTCCTAGCCACAACTTGTATTTTCCCCATGCACCTCGAATCTGCAATTTCACCAAATGAGCACTGTTTGCTTGTTGTTTTTTTTTTAAGTGAACAGAAATTATTTGAAAACAAAAATCCGGGTGCTGGATTTCCTCATTATTTTAAGAGTGTTATTGTGCTATTGCTACAAGGAGATTTTAGTGGGCTAAACTATTATATATATATAATGTATTTAAAAATTTTTCAATTTCAGGGGTGCCAGGGCGGCTCAGTGAGTTAAGTGTCTGACTTAATTTCAGCTCAGGTCATGATCTTGGGGTTGTGGGATTGAGCCCCACGTCGTGCTCCTTGCTGGGGGTGTGGAGCCTGCTTGGGATTCTCCCTCTGCCTCTCTCTCTCTCTCTCCCTTCCTCTCTCTAAAATTAATTAATTAATTTTTTTTCAATGACAATTTGTATTATAAAATTTTTTCCTAACTGATTTTATATTTTTATTTTAAACACTCACCAACCAAAATACACCAAGGGAAAGGTTAGATTTATTTAGCTTATTGCAGCAAGGGAAAATGCACACCATAGAACACCATGCGGGCCATCTCCAAAGTGGGGCATTAGGGAGGGTGGGAGGCGTTTGGAAGTAAACCCAGGATAGAGTCGGCAGGAATTACTTAGAATTCATGAAGTAGGTGAGTTGCTGATATAATTGTAGTTTTATCTTCAGAACACATGGGTTCCTGATGAGTTATTGTTAGATCAGGATTATGGTCTCTTCCCAAAACTATGGGCTGAAATGAGCCAGTGTTAAAAGAATTTGAGCTTTGATAATTTGTCTTGCTTAGATAATTTATCTATTTGATAAATCATAGTAGAGTTATGTCAATTGTGGTTTCTGTTTCAGTGATCGTTTCAATGATCAATAACCCCCTCTTGACCTAGCTGCCATCAGGATTATTTTTTTTAAAACAGTTTTGTTGAGGGGCACCTGGGTGGCTCAGTTGGTTAGGTGATCGACTCTTGATAACAGCTCAGGTCCTGATCTCAGGGTTGTGAGTTCAAGCCCACATTGGGCTCCATGTGAAGCCTACTTAAAAATTTTTTTTAAAAAAACAGCTTTATTGAGGTATAATTGATATACCAAAATCTGTATCTATTTAATGTATACAATTGATGAGTTTGGACATTTGCATACAACCATGAAACTATTACCACAATCAAGGTTATAAACATCTATCACCTGCAAGTTTCCTTGTGCTTTTTTAATTTTTTTTTTTTTATTTTGAGGTTTCTTTTTCTTCAGGAACATTTAACAAGAGATCCACCTTCTTTTAACAGAATTTCAAGTGCACAATACACTATTGTTAACTATTGGACCTATTTTGTACAGCTGTTTTCTAGAACTTATTCCTCTTTCATAACTGAAACTTTAAAGCCACTAAACACAACTCTTCATTTTATCCCTCTACCTAGCCCCTGGCAACCACCATTTTATTCACTGCTTCTATGAGTTTGACAATTTTAGATATCTCATACAAGTGGAACCAGGAAGTATTTGTTCTCCTGTGATTGCCTTATTTCACTTACATAACACCTTCCAGATTTATCCATGTTGATGCAAATGGTAGGATGTCCTTCTTTTTTTTAAAAGGCTGAATAATATTCCATTGTATGAATACATCACATTTTCTTTATTTATCTGTCAATGGCCATGTGGGTTGCTTCCATATCTTGGTTATTGGGAATAATGCTGCAATGAACATGGGAGTGCAGATAACTCTTTGAGATCTT
Source organism: Mirounga leonina (assembly GCF_011800145.1). Classification (NCBI taxonomy): domain Eukaryota; kingdom Metazoa; phylum Chordata; class Mammalia; order Carnivora; family Phocidae; genus Mirounga; species Mirounga leonina. Next base: position 20,235,798 of record NW_023270447.1, read on the forward strand.
GACTTCAATTATTTTGGATATAAGAACCAGATGTGGGATTGGTGGATCATAAGGTAGTCTATTTTTTAATTTTTTGAGAAAATTCCCTACTGTTTTTCAGAGCAGCCACTCTATTTTGCATTCCCACCATCAGTGAATTCTAATTTCTCCACATCCTTGCCAAGACTTACCTTTTTTTTTTTTTTTTGGTAATAGCCGTCTAATAGGTGTGAGGTGATACCTCAGTGGATTTTGATTTGTGTTTCTCTGATTAGTGATGTTAAACATTTTTTCCATGACTTGTTGCCATTTGTATGTCTTCATTGGAGAAATGTCCATTTGAGTCCTTAGCCCATTTTTAAACTGGGTTATTTGTGTTTTTACTATTGAGTTGTAGGTTTTCCTTATATATTTTGGAGATTAACTCCTTATCAGATATGTGGTTTGCAAATATTTTCTCCCATTCTATAGGTTGCCTTTTCACCCTGTGGCTTCTTTTTTTTTTTTTTTTTCTGTGTAGAAGCTTTTTAGTTTGATATAGTTCCATGTTTGTTTTTGCTTTTGTTGCCTGTGCTTTCGGTGTCCTATCTGAGAAATGAAATCATTGCTAAAACCAATGTCAAGAAGATATCCCCTGTGTTTCCTTCAAGGAGTTTTACACTTCCAGGTTTTACATTTAAGTCTTTATTCCATTTTGAGTTGATTTTTTAATATGGTGTCAGAGATCCAGTTTAATTCTTTCGCATGTGAATATCCAGTTTTCCCAACACCATTTGTTGAAAAGATCATTTTTTCCATGTGTATTCTTCCCACCCTGTTGAAGATCATTCGACCATATATGTGTGGCTTGATTTCTGGACTGTCTATTCTGTTCCATTGGTCTATATGTCTGCCTTTATGCCAGTACCATACTGTTTTAATTACTGTAGTTTTGTAATATATTTTTAAATTAGGAAGTATGATACATCCAGCTTTGTTCTGTCTTCTCAAGACTGCTTTGGCTATTCTGGGTCTTTTGTGGTTTTATGTGAATTTTAGGATTATTTTTTTCTGTTTTTTTAAAAAATGCATTGGGATTTTGATGAGGATAGCACTGAATCTGTAGATTGCTTTGGGTAGAATGGACATGTTACAAATAATACATCTTTCAATCCATGGACACAGAATGTCTTTCCATTTATTTGTGTCTTTTAAAATTTTTTTCATGAATACTTTGTTTCAGTGTACAGTCTTTCACCTCCTTGGTTAAGTATAATCCTAAGTATTTTATTCTTTTTGATGCTATTGTAAATAGGGTTATTTTCTTAATTTCCTTTCTGTATAGTTCATTGTTAGTGTATAGAAATGCAACTGAATTTTGTATGGTGATTTTTGTATGTTGTAGACAACTTTAGTGAATTTATGTATTTGTTCTAATAATTTTTTTGTGGAGTATTTAGAGTTTTGTTTTGTTTTTACAAATAAGTTTTTCTCCAAATTGAGATAATTTTACATCTTCCTTTCTGATTTGGAAGTCTTTTATTTCTTTTTCTGCCCTAACTGCTCTGGCTAGGGCTTCTAGTACTATGTTAAATAGAAGTAGTGAGAGTGGGCATCCTTATTTCTGATTTTAGGGGTTTCATACCATTGTGGTTGAAGAAGATACTTGGTATGATTTCAATCTTCCTCAGTTTGTTAAGACTTGTTTTACGGCCTAATATGTGATTTAAATTTCCCTCTAACCTCTGCTTTTGCTGCATCATCCATTTTGGTATTTGGTATGTCATGTGTTTTTGCTTTTATTCATCACAGAGTATTTTCTATTTTCCCTTGTGACTTCTTCTTTGACATTCATTATTTAGGAGCATGTTGTTTAATTTCCACATATTTGTAGATCCCTAAATTTCGTTCTATTTTTGATTTGAATTTAATTCCACTGTGGTTGGGGAATATACTTCACATGATTTAAGTCCTTTTTACTGAGGATTGTTTATGGCCTAGCATATGGCGTACATTGGAGAATGTTTCATGTGTGTTTCAGAAAAGAGTGTATTCACTCCCCTGCTGTTGGGAAGAGTGATCTTTAGAAGTCTGTTAGGTCTAGTGGGTTGATAGTGATGTCAAGTCCTCTATATCCTTGCTGCTTTATGTTAGTTGTTCTATCTTACCAACTAATTTTGAGATTTCCTTTTGTCCTTGTGGTTCTGCAGCTCCACCGTGGTGTGTCTAGGTGGGGATTTTGGAAAATATTCTGTTTGATTAATTGGTCTTGAATCTTTCAACATTTCTAGAAAATATCAGCCAATATTTCTTTCAGATTGTATTAGCCCCTCTTTTGTTCTGGAAACCTCATTCAACATAGTTCAGAACATAGTTCGGGTCTTCTTGCCTTATCCTCCCTGTCTCCTCACTTCTCTTCCTTCTTCCTCTTCCTCCTCCTCCTCCTCCCCCTCCCCTCCCCTTCCCCTCCCCCTTCTGCGGCTGCTGCTGCACTCAGGATATTTTATTCTGAACTATCTTCCAGTACATCAATTCTTTCCTCAGATGTCTCTAATCTGCTTTTAATAATATATTTTGGTTATTCCATTTTCATTTAAAGAAATTTCCATTCCTTTTGGAACGCTATGTCACTTTATATAGTTTGCTATTACAAATATTTTATAGTTTGTCTTTTATTTGTTTAAGCAGTGAAAGCCCATGGTAACCACTGTAATCTGTATTTAATATTTCCCATATTTCAACTTTGTTAGTCTCCTTGTGTGTATGTATGTGTGTGTGTGTGTTTGCTCATTGCTTCCTTTAAGCTTGGTTACTTTTCTCTTCATTTCTATTTAATTTCTTTAAAAATTTCTTGTAGGGATTGTATGAGAAATCAAGTAAAGACTATCTCCCACTGTGGAGAATTTACATTTAATTCTTCCAGGTGCCTGGATATTACTCTAGAAAAACCTTAAACCAAGATCTTGGCTTGAGCTACTGGACCATCCAAGAGATTGACTCCTAGAAAATGTAAAAACTACATTTTCTAACTTATGTGCTTAATGCTTTGGCATCGTGGGGCTTTTCTGACACTAGAGAGACTGACCATCCCCAGGCTAGCCAATTCTTAGAGATAGGAAGGGACTCCCTTGTAAGTGTGTCTTTCATATACAAACCAACCAATCTATAGTCCATACCCCAATCATCTCCTCTATCAGCTCTTACACTCTGGGCCACTATCTACGTGCCCTAATCACCCGAGGGTCAGATATCAGACAACTATAGACATCTCATATATACAAAAGCCCACTGAAATTATTCAAACTAGCCCATCCTAAGACTTCTTACCATGCCTCACCTGTTCCTTCTTGCAAAAATCACAATAAAGTCTCTCACCCATGTTTTACCTTGCTTTTTCTGTCTCCTGACTGACCCTCATGCTTCCCTGTGTGGCTCTGCATTTGTGGCATGACCTGTCTGCTTGGGAACTGTGAGTAACAACTGTCTTTTCAATGGCAATCATCTCTTGATCTGTTAGCTTCATCATATTTGAATAACAATAATAATGATAAAACCTATATTTAAAACAAACCCCAGGCTGCAAATATATGTGATAGCCAGCTTGTCATTATAGTTCCCCAGGGACCTTTTTTTTTTTCCTTTTATTTTTATCTTTTTCATATTGCACCAAATCAAACTTGGGCATAATCCATTAGGAATGAGATAGCAGATTTATTTCTAGTTCACACTTTCTTTGAAATTCTATCCAGTTGTTTTCATTCTTGACTGCAATTAGAATCATATGGGGAGGCATCTTTAAAAAACATTCATGCTGGGGCACCTGGGTGGCTCAGTCAGTTGAGTGTCCAACTCTTGACTTTGGCTCAGGTCATGATCTCAGGGTCGTGAGATTGAGCCACAGGTTGGGCTCTGTCCTCAGCAGGAGTCTGCTTGAGTTTCCCTCCCTCTGCTCCTCCCCCCACCACTTGCTCTCTCTTGTGTGCATGCTCTCTCTCAAATAAATAAATCTTAAAAAACAAACAAACAAAAAACCACTCATGCTCTGCTCCAAGTCCAGACCTATAAATCAGTCTCTGATGATGGATCCAGGGTTCAAGTAAAAGTATCTTTTAAGAGAATCCCAGTTGACGTTCATGTGTAGCAAATGTAAAGAATTACTGAATTAGTCTTTTAACATCTAAAGAAGGTCTCCTACTAGACTCTTCTTTTTTTTCTGTCCTCCCAACATGCTCAGCTGACAAAGCTTAACCTTGTGCCATTTTGCAAAGGGAAAATATTTAAAGGGTTCTGCTCTATTTTGTCAGAACAGGGAATGGAAGGTAGATTTGGAGTTGGAGGCAATGAATTAATAAATAGCACAATCACACTGGCAATCACATGAAGTATGGTAGTGAACATCCTTAATATATTAACACTGAACATGTTTAGCTCAGTGCCTGCAACATGGTAGATTATTAATATATATTAATAAGTATATTATTCTATTATTATATTTTCTATATATCCCATTCTAATTTTATTTTTAAATGAGGCTGCAGTTCTAATTAATGATTCTAACAGATGTGAAACAATGGGTAATGTTCAGAAGGATGAGACAGTATCTATTCTCTGTAAATCTAGAAAAAAAAAAGACAATTATTTATTTACCTCATATAGCATAGAGAGCATCCTGACCTGTGATTATTTTTTGAAACAGAACTCTAAGTCCCTAAAATAGCAGCAAGACTACTTTGCTAGGGCTCTAGTATGGGAAATTCCCAACTTAGAATTTGTAATTTTCCAACAAAACATACTTCCTCATAATAAAGACACTTTTCTTTTGAAGCTTCATTGCCTTCCTTTTGTATCAGATGGAAATGTGTTGTCATCCCATTAATCCTCAGTGCTCTTGAGAGGCAAGAATATAGAATTATCCATTCCATTTTATATTGCCTTTACTTCTCATAATTGGTTTAGTATCATTTTATTAAAACCAAGTTCTCTACCTTTCACTTTTCTTATTGATAGCAACAGACTAGCAAGTTTTGATCCTGAATCATAATATTTTGTTAATTTGGTGCATGGCTTTTTATGCTACTTTTTAAAATTGAGATATCATTTATATATATATATATATTTATATATCATATATTCACAAATGATATATAACATATGCATTTCAGGTGTACAATATAATGATTTGATATCCATATATACTGTAAAATGATCATCACAATAAGTCTAGTTAACATCTATCACCACAGATAGTTACAGCCATTTTTTTTTTGTGATGAGAACCTTTAAGATCTATTATCCTAGCAACTTTCAAAGACACAAAACAGTACTGTTGACTATAGTCATCATGTTTACATTATATCCCCATAGACTCTTTGCCTCAAGCAAGGGCTGGCTTTTGAACTCTGGCCCCTCATCTCGTAATGCCTTCAAAACTGATGGTACATTTCCTCACTTGGAAAGTGCCACCAGGAAAAAGCAGCTTCAAAGCTCCAAACAACTCTTTGGGTTCCCACTTTCCCTGGGAATTTGGCCTTGTAACGTCATTCGCTACAAGTTTGCAAATTTTTTATTACTTTTAAAAAGATGAAAATTTTTCCTAGTCTAGAATTTTAAATCGCTTTTAGCACAAGGCTTTGTTTGAAAAGATTATTCAAGTTAGGTCACCAATTTCCCAATTCCTGGGCTTCAGTTATTTCCAATATTTATTGTCTGTTCATTCTGTCTCTTGCCTCTACTCTCACACTCAAGTGAGCAGTGCAGTCAGGGTACCTGTCAGCATCCTGCTATGTCCTACCTCAAGCATCTTTCTTCTCTTCTCTCTCAGGCTTTTCTTCAAACTGTGAAAGGCAGCCCATTTTGTGCAAGCATGGCCTGTAAGTTTAGGGGGCCTTAAGGACCCCTATGGCAGCGCCCAGTCAATGGGAAACATGGGTTGTTGGATAAATCGCAACAGTGCCCTTCAAAGGGACAATTCCGAAATGCATTCTATGTGGTTCTTCAGAATATTCACATTGGGACTGATGTCTAGTCTCCCACACTGGGAATCAGCTTGATAATTCACCTTTTTGACTTTCCCAATTTCCCATCTTACTCTCCCTTTTCTCCTTCTCCCATCCTCTGGCTTCTTGACATCACTTCCCAAATAAACTTCATGCATCCAAGCCTTTTTCCAGGAGGGAGAACCCAAGTAGAAATACATTCTTTCCATGGGCGCTTAGGACCTTAGCACTTGCCTCATTTCAATTAATCTTTCGAACCTACATTATAGCCAATGTTTACATTAGGAAACATATAGAGGCGATATTATCATTGCATACATATATTTGTACATGTGGATTTCTACTTTATTATAATAAAATTTCTACAAATTCTATATTGATATCAATAAAGCACATTTCACAGGAAAATTCACTCATTCATATATTACTGGATAAATTATGATTTTGAGTAACCACATGATGGCAGTGGCAGCAAGCCTTTATATCTTAGGTATGACCTTGCGCTGCATCCATGGAACTCTGATTCTTAATCTGTGCTTGGAATGAGCAGACCATTTTTGACAAATGTGGGCAGAAAACCCCCTGAGATGTCTGTATAGCCTTTACCAATGCCCAGCTCCCTCAGGCTAGCTGAAATCACTTCGATATATACCCAAATGTCAGGCTCTTAACTCACTCACAAAGGACTATAGACCTGGGCAGATCTCCCCACTTCCTCAGCCAAACCAGCCTCTTCCTTATTACCAGTGACTATATTACATCACCACTTCTTTCTCTTTGGCCTATCTAGGAGCTACTAGAAGTGCTATTTCTTGGAGTAAGACAATTAGGTGTGTAGACATGTAGATGCATGGCCTACATACCCAGGCAGGCACTCACTTGGAGATGCTCAGACAGATGGAGTAAGTATACTCCTTTTTTGTATTTCTGTTCCAAAACAATAAAAATTTTTATATACCATTTGACCCAAATGTCCATAGAAGGAGATACTCAGATTGAGATTCTGGAACTGGAACTTATTTATAAGACAAGGATACATGGGTGATCACTCCATGATAACCTCTAGTGTGTAGAAGCACCACATTTATCTAAACCAAGGGTGAGTAAGCCATGGCCCATAGGCCAAACATGTGTCATTGCCTACTTTTGTAAATAAAGTCTTTTTCTTTTTTTTAAGATCCATTCATTTGAGAGAGAGAGCGAGCGAGCTTGCAAGCAGGGGGAGGGGCAAAGGGAGAGTGAGAGAATCCCAAGTAGACTCCCCACTGAGTGGGGAGTCTGACATGGGGCTCAGTCCCATGACCCCAAGATCGTGATCCAAGCTGAAATCAAGAGTCGGTCGCTCAATAGACTGAGCCACACAGTTGCCCGTAAAGTCTTTTTTTTTTTTTTTTTTAAGATTTTATTTATTTATTTGAGCAAGAGAGAGAGAGCACAGAGGGAGAAGCACACTTCCCATTGAGTAGAGAGCCAGATCGGGGCTTGATACCAGGACCCAGAGATCATGACCTGAGCCAAAGGCAGACACTTAAGTGATTGAGCCACCCAGGCACCCCGTGTGCCCCTAAAGTCTTAAGAGATTATAGCCACACCCATTTGTTTATCTACTCTCTATGGATGCTCTCACTGAATAGTTGTAACAAAGACCTAATGGCTGGCAAATTCTAAAGTATTTACCATCTGGCCCTTTATAAGGAAGTTTCCATAGACAAGGAGGATGGTGAGGCAAATGGAGGAGGAAGGCTAAGAGCTCCCCTGAACTCACACAGCCTGGCTTCCACAGGAATTTCCCCACTGTCTCTCATTTTCCTGTACACACTTGTTCCATTTCTTTCCTTATCTATTGATAAAGTAATTTTCAACTTTAATATTTGTGGGCCCTGTGCCTTAGCTCCCAGGGAAGGCGTACTTAACATTTACCAAGGTCAAAATGACTCGGCAAAACTTCAAAGCATGGGCTCTATTTCTGTCCCAAGCACACATTGTACATCTGCTTCATTAAAGAAAATAACCAAGAAGGAGCATTCTAAACACAAAAGATAAGAAAGAGTAAAAAACTACCCCAGTTCCCATTAGATTTAAGTCACACAGCCCTGCATATACTGGAAACCTAAGATAGGGTCTGCAACTTCCTGAAATGTCTTTTGTCTAATAATTTGTAACTTTTTATGTAAAAAATGCATATAACCATGCACCAAAAATTCCTTGCCAGCACACTACTCTTTATGAAGATCGTGTATCCCAGCAGCTGTCCTAATTGGGCTCGAATGAAACTTTCCTCCCTTTTAAAAGAAATTCTAGGGATTGCTGGGAATATAGCAGAGAAGACTCTAAGCTCACCTTGTCCCATGGATAAATGAGATAACAACCACATCAATGTAAACAACCCTGAAAACCACCTAAAGACTGGCAGAACAAACGCCACAATTAGATGTAGAGAAGAGGTCACATTGAAGAGGGTAGGAAAGATGGAGACTCTGCCAGGAGCTAAATGACTGCAGATCTGTCTATGGGAGGGAGGGACATCGCAGGCACCAGAAGGGGAGAGAAACAGACTGTCACACTGGGAAGCCTGCACAAGGAATACAAATCCCCATAACACTTGGTTTTAAACACCAGAGGGGCTGAATTTCTTAAGTTCTTATAACCAGCGGGACTTAAAAATCAGCAGGTTCAGCTCTGGGAGAGCCAGGAGGGCCAGAGGAAACTGAGTCCCAGCCTTTAAAGAGGTAGCACAACAAACCGAGCTCAGGTACAGCATAGAAACAGCAGTTTGAAAAATGCCTGGGGCACACAGGAGGAGGGGTGTTTGCTAATCTCAGAGCCTGGGAGATTCCTGGGATCACTGGGAGACTCCTTCAGGAAAAAAGGAACAGGCAGGCACCATTTCCCTCCCCCACCACCCAACATAAACACCCCGCATGAACACAGGGTCACCTGTGGGAACCAGAGCAGTCCTATATGCCTGTCTAACTTGATAACAGCACACCCAGGTCTCCACCCTCCTGCCCCACCTTGCATTTTGGCCTATCTGCCCCTTCCAGACAGGCCTGCCTCAGTCCCTTTGCTGCATGTCCCCTCCCCAAAAAGAAAGTCAATCTTGACAACACCTTATCAACCCACCCAAGTGCTTTGCTAGGCCTTGGTCCCAGTGTGGTGGTGGTGGTGGGGGGGGGGTCAGCTCTCATGGAAGATAAGTGTGCAAATCTTGTTAAAACTGCATGCCCTGCCCTTGTGCACTTTGTGGATTTGCCCCTTCTAATGTTCTCTTGGCGAAAGCCCATCCAAACCAGGGCCATAGCTTGGCAGTGTGCAAGCTGCCCCACAAGGGCCAGGACCACTCCAAGGTGACTCCTGCCCTGGGGAGAGGGAAAGATAACCACACACACCAGTCAGAGGACCCCGCAGTGGGGTGGGGGCAGACAGCTAGTCTGATTGCAGGCCCCACCCACCAATGAAAATTTATCAGGGTATAACACAGGGAAATCACCTTACAGTTTGGTGCCACTGAATTTCTGGCAAATACCTGGTATGACTCAACTCAAGCCCAAGGTGTCCCCAGCCTAGCCCACTAACACAACAGGGACCAAACACTGCCCACAATAGGCAAAGAGACCCAATGCAGATGACTGGACTGAAAAAAAAGTGACTCAGCCACAATAGCAGGGCACACATAATACACATAAGAGACACCCCTTAAATGACAGGTTCTGATGAACAGGGGACATTGCATTGCCAGGCACTACAGGACCTTTTCTTCATAAGGCCACTACTTTCAAGTATAGGAGATGTAGCTGACTTTCCTAACACACAGAAACAGATACAGAGAGTTACACAAAATGAGGAGACAGAACAATATGTCCCAAATGAAAGAATAGGACAGAATCACAGCAAGAGACCTAAGTAAAACAGAAATAAATAATATTCCTGAAAGAGAATTTAAAGTAGTGATCATAAAGATACTGACTTAAGAAAAGCATAGAAGACATCAGTAAGACCTTTATCAATGAGATAAAAAAGAACAAATAAGAGATGAAGAACACAATAAATGAAATTAAAAATATGCTAGATGGAATAAACAGTAGATGGGAGGAAGCAGAAGAACCAATCAGTGACCTGAAGGACAGAGTAATAGAAAGTAATCAAGCTGAGCAGGTGAGAGAAAAAAAATATGCAAAATAAGAATAGAATTAGGGAACTCAGTGACTCCATTAAGTGTAATAACCTTTGCATTATAGGAATCCCAGAAACAGAAGAGAGAGAAAAGGGGGCAGAAACTTTATTTAAAGAAATAATAGCTAAAAACTTCCCTAATCTGGGAAGAAAACAGAAACCCAGATCAGGAGGCACAAAGATCCCCCAACAAAGTAAATTCAAGAAATTCTACACCAAGACACATTGTAATTAAAATGGCACTAAGTAGTGATAAAGAAAGAATTTTAAAAGCAGCAAGAAAAAGGAAAACAGTTACATCCAAAGGATCCCATAAGGCTATCAGCAGATTTTTCAGTAGAAATTCTGAAGGTCAGAAGGGGGTGGTTTGATATATATAAAGTGCTGAAAGGAAAAATCTACAACCAAGAATACTCTATCTAGCAGGGTATTGTGCAGAATAGGAGAAATAAGGAATTTCCCAGGCAAAAGTTAAAGATTTCATGACCACTAAATCAGCCCTACATGATGTTAAAGGGGACTCTTTGAGTGGAAAGGAAAGATCATAAGTAAGAGTAAAAAAAGTAGGAAGCACAAAAGCAATAAAAATATCTGTAAAAATCAGTCAAGGGACTCATAAAATAAAAGGATATGAAGTATGACACCATAAACCTAAGGCATAGGTGGGGAGGGGAGAGGAGTAGAGAATGGGTTCGAACTTAAGCAACCATCAACTTAGAGTCTATATGTCAAAGATGTTATATACAAACGCAATGGTAACCAAAAATGAAAACCCAGTAAAAGATATGCAAAAAATAAAAAGAAAGAAATCCAAGTATCTCAATAAAGAAAGCCAACTTATCATGAGAGAAGAGAGCAAGAGAAGAAAGGAACAGAGAAGAACTACAAAAACAACCATAAGATAAGTAACAAAATGGCAATAAATACATACATAACAAAAATTACTTTGACTGTAAATGGACTAAACTCTCCAATCAAAAGAAGAGGGTGACAGAATGTATAAAAAAACAAGACCCATCTAAAGGCTGCCAACAAGAGACTCACTTCAGACCTAAAGACAAATACCAATTGAAAGTGAGGGGATGGAGATACATCTGTCATGCCAAAGGATATGAAAAGAAAGCTGAGATGGCAATACTTATATCAGACAAAATAGACTTTGAAACAGAGACTGTAACAAGGGACAAAGAAGGACACTATATCATCAGAAAGGGGACAATCCAACAAGAAGATATAACAATTACAAATATTTATGCACTCAACATGAGAGCACCCAAATACATAAAGCAGTTAATAACAAACATGAAGTAACTAATTAATGATAGTAGGGAACTTCAACACTTCACTTACATCTATGGACAGATCATCCAAATGGAAAATCAACAAGGAAATAGTTACTTTGAATGACAACTTGGGCCAGAGGGTTTTAACAGATATATTCAGAACATTCCATCCTAAAACACCAGAATACACATTCTTTTCAAATGCACACAGAACACTCTCCAGAACAGATCACATAATAGGACAAATCTCAACAAACTCAAAAAAACAATCTAAATCAGACCATGCATATTTTCTGACCACAACACTATTAAATGAGAAATCAACCACACACACACACACACACACACACACAAATCTAGAGAGAGTATAAATCCATGGAGGTTAAATAATGTGCTACTAACCCAAGAAATCAAAGAGGAAATAAATGAATACATGGAGACAAATGAAAATGAAAACACAACAGACCAAAATCTTTGGGATGCAGCAAAAGTGGTTCTAGGAGGGAAATTCATAGCAATACAGGCCTACCCCAAGAAGCAAGAAAAATCTCAAATAAACAACCTAACCTTACACCTGAAGGAGATAGAAAAAGAACAACAAACAAACCCAAAACCAGTAGAAGGAAAGAAATAACAAAAGTAGAGCAGAAACAAACAAAATAGAGACCAAAAAACCCAGGAAAAACCAGGAGCTGGTTTTGAAATGACCAACAAAATTGATAAACCTTTAGGCAGACTCATCCAAACAAAAAAAAAAGGACTCAAACAAAATCTGAAATAAGAGGACAAACAACAACCAAGACCACAGAAATACAAAGAATTATATCAGAATATTATGAAAAATTACATGCTAAAAACTTGGACAATCTTGAAGAAATGGTTAAATTACTAGAAATATATAACCTCCCACAACTGAAACAGGAATAAACAGAAAATATAAACAGATGAATTACCAGCAATGAGATTGAATCAGTAATCAAAAAGCTCCCAACAAACAAAAGTCTAGGACCAGGTGGCTTCATAGGTGAATTCTACCAAACATTTAAAGAAGAGTTAATACCAATTCTTCCCAAACTATTCCAAAAAGTAGAAGAGGAAGGACAACTTCCAAATCCATTCTATGAGGCCAGCATTACCCTGATACCAAATCTAGATAAAGACAACACACAAAAAGAGAACTACATGACAATATCTGTGATGCACCTAGATGCAAAAATCCTCAACATAATAGTAGCAAACTGAATCCAACAATACCTTTAAAAAAATCATTCACCATGATCAAGTGGGATTTATTCCTGGGTTGCAAGGGTGCTTCAATATTCACAAATCAATCAGTATGATACATCACATCAATAAGAGAAAGGATAAGAACCATAGTATCATTTCAACAGATGCAGGAAAAGCATCTGACGAAGTACAGCATCCATTCATGATAAAAACCCTCAACAAAGTAGGTTTAGAGGGAACATGCCTCAACATAATAAAGGCCTTGTATGAAAAACCCACAGCTAACATTGTCCTCAATGGTGAAAAACTGAGAACTTACCCCCTAAAGTCAGGAACAAGACAAGGATGTCCACTCTTGCCACTTCTATTCAACACAGTACTGGAAGTCTTAGCCACAGCAATCAGACAAGAGAAAGGAATAAAAGGCACCCAAATTGGTAAGGAAGAAGTAAAACTTCCACTTTTTACCAATGACATGATACTATATGTAGAAAACCTGAAAGACTCCACTAAAAAACTACTAGAACTGATAAATAAATTCAGTAATGTTGCAGGATACAAAATCAAGCTACAGAACTCTGTTGCATTTCTATACACTTATTATAATAAAGCAGCAAAAAGAGAAATTAAGAACACAATCCCATTTACAATTGCACTAAAAAGAATAAAATACCTAGGAATAAACTTAACCAAGGTAGTAAAAGATCTGTACTCTGAAAACTATAAAGCACTGATGAAAGAAACTGCAGACAATACAAATGGAAAGACATTTCATGCTCATGGATTGGAAGAAGAAATATTGTTAAAATGTCCATTCTACCTAAAGAATCTACATGTTTAATGCAATAGCATTTTTTGTGGACTAGAACAAACAATCCTAAAGTTTGTATGGAACCATAAAAGACCCTGAAAAGCCAAAGCAATCTTGAAAAAGAAAAACAAAGCTGGAGGCATCACAATCCTGGACTTCAAATTGTATTACAAAGCTGGAGTAATCAAAACAGTATGGTTCTGGCATAAAAGCAGACACATCAATAGAACAGAAGAGAGAGCCCAGAAATAAATGCAGTATTACTTGGTCAATCGATCTTCAACAGAATAGGCAAGAATACGCAATGGGAAAAAGTCTCTTCAATAAATGGTGCTGGGAAAACTAAACAGCAACATGCAAAATAAAGAAACTGGACCACTTTCATACACCTTACACAAAAATGGATTAAGGACCTAAATGTGAGACCTTAAACCATAAAAATCCTAGAAGGGAGCACAGGCAGTAATTTCTCTCACACTGGCTATAGCAGCATCTGTCTAGATGTCTCTCCTAATGTAAGAGAAACAAAAGCAAAAAGAGTACATCAAAATAAAAAGCTTCTGCACAGCAAAGGAAACAACCAACAAAACTAAAAGACAACCTACTTCATGGGAGAAAATATTTGCAAATGACATATCCAATAAAGGGTTAGCATCCAAAATATAAAGAAAAGATATAACTTAACAGCCCCCCAAAATAAACAATCCAATTAAAAAATGTGCAGAAGACATGAATAGACATTTCTGCGAAGAAGAAATACAGATGGCCAACAGACACATGAAAAGATGCTCATCATCACTCATAATCAGGGAAATGCAAATCAAAACTACAAGGAGATATTACCTCCCACCTGTCAGAATGGCTAAAATAAAAACCACAAGAAACAAATGTTGGCGAGGATACAAAGAAACAGCAACCCCTGTGCACTGTTGGTGGGAATACAGACTGGTGCAATTTACTGTGTAAGAGAGTATGGATGTTCCTTGAAAAGTTAAAAATAGAATTACCATATGATCCAGTAATTACACTACTGGGTATTTACCCAAAGAATACAATACAAGAACACTAATTTGACAGGATACATGCACTTTTATGTTTACTGCAGCATTATTCACAATAGCCAAATTATGGAAGCAGACAAAGTGTCCATCAATAGATGAATGGATAAGGAGTATGATGGAATATTATATATGTATACATATACGTATATATACACACACACACACACACACACATATATATATATGATGGAATATTCAGTCATAAAAAGAACAAAATCTTGGTATTTGCAACAACATGTATCCATCTAGATAGAGAGTATAATGCTAAGTGAAATAAGCCAGAGAATGACAAATACCATATGATTTCACTCATATATGGAATTTCAGAAACAAAACAAATGAACAGGGGGCCTGGGTGGCTCAGTCGTTAAGCGTCTGCTTTTGGCTTAGGTCATGATCCCAGGGTCCTGGGATCGAGCCCCGCATCGGGCTCCCTGCTCAGTGGGGAGCCTGCTTCTCCCTCTCCCATTCCCCCTGCTTGTGTTCCCTCTCTCGCTGTGTCTTTCTCTGTCAAATAAATAAATAAAATCTTTAAAACAACAACAACAAAAAAACCCCAAATGAACAAAGAAAAGAAAAAGAGACAAACCAAAAAACAGACTATTAATTATACAGAACAAACTAATGGTTAGCAGAGGGGAGGTGGGTGGGGATTGGGTGAAATAGGTGAAGGAGATTAAGAGTACCCTTTTCTTGATGAGCACTAAGAAATATATGGAATTGTTGAATCACTATATTGAACACCTGACACTAATAAAACACTGTATGTTTACTACACTGGAATTAAAATAAACAATATAAGTAAAAATAAAAATATATTAGTCAAGAAAAAAAATAAATGCTAAAAGGTTTGTTCATTTTGCATCAACACTATATATTAGGGAACATGTTTAAAATGTCAAAAGGTGGGACATCTGCTAGGTGGCTCAGTAGGTTAAGCGACTGACTATGATTTCAGCTCAGGTCGTGATCTGGGGTTGTGGGATCGAGGCTCCTGTCAGGCTCTACGCTCAGCTGGGAGTCTGCTTGAGATTCTCTCTCCTTCTCCCTCTGTCCCTTCCCCAGTTCACACACACACTCTCTCTCTAAAAAAATAAAATAAATAAAATCTTAAAAAAAAGTTGGGGTACTGGGTTGCTTAGTTAGCTAAGCATCTTTCTTTCTTTTCTTTCCTTCTTTCCTTCCTTCCTTCCTCCCTTCTTTCTTTCTTTCTTTCTTTCTTTCTTTCTTTCTTTCTTTCTTTCTTTCTTTCTTTCTTTCAAAGATTTTATTTATTCATTTAAGACAGAGAGAGAGAGAGCATGAGCAGGGGGACAGGCAGAGGGAGAGGAAGAAGGAGACTCCCAACTGCACAGAGAGCCCGATGTAGAGCTTGATCCTAGGCCCTGGAGATCATGACCTGAGCTGAAGGCAGATGGGTAACCATCTAAGCCACCCAGACGTCCCTCTCTTTTTTTCTTCCTTTTAAAGATTTTATTTCTTTGAGAGAGAGAGCAAGGTAGAGAGTATGAGTGGGGGAAGAGGCAGAGGGAGAAGGAGAAGCAAACTCCCCAATGAGCAGGCAGTCCAACTCGGGGCTCGATCCCAGAACCTCTGGGATCATGACCTGAGCTGAAGGTGGATGCTGAATCGAATGAGCCACCCAGGCGCTCCAGAGTCCAACCCTGATTTTGGCTCAAGTCATGATCTCAGGGTCATGAGTGGACCCTGCCTCAGGCTCTGGGCTCAGTGTGGAGTCTGCTTGAGATTCTCTTTCTCCCTCTCCCTCCATCCCTCCCCCTACTCATATGTGTGCACTCTCTACATACATACATGCATAAATAAATAAATAAAAATCTTCTAAAAAATGTTAAAAGCTCTCCACTAAGAAAAGAATCCAGGAATTCTCACTAAGAGAAAAATAGTTGAAATATTCTTGCTTTATATCGCTTTTCTTACATTTGTGCCAAGAATTTTCTATTTTTCTTGTGTGCTAAGGAAACGTAAGCCGACTGAGAGACATATGAAGAGAGGCCAGAAAAGCCCTCCAAGATGGGGAAAGCAAAAGAAAGCTGATGGAGTGTGTTTATTAAGATCTGAATGTTGAGTAACTGTGGGGTTTCTCTAACCTCATCTTATACTGACCGTCCATATTCATGCTCTAGTCTGGTGATTCAGGGTGATTTACAGAACTCTCAATCTGTAGTATTACTTTAAATTTCAGGGTTTGTTTGTTTGTTTTTTAAATTTTTTTATTGTTATGTTAATCCCCATACATTACATCATTAGTTTTAGATGTAGTGTTCCATGATTCATTGTTTGTGCATAACACGCAGTGCTCCATTGTGTGCCTGTTTTTTTAAGTAGGCCCCATGTCCAGAGTGGAGCCCAACATAAGGCCTGAACTCACAACCCTGAGATCCATACCTGAGCTGAGATCAAGAGTTGGCTGCTCAACTACGGAGTCACCCAGGCACCCCTCAGTTTCAGTTTTAACACAAAACTTCCTCAGTTTTGTAAAGCTTTTATAAAAGAGGGACAGAAAAGTCGAAGAAGCAAATGAGCAAGCAGTGAGCGGTTGAGAACTGGTCTTGGACTGGTGGTGCTGTAGGCAAGGTACGTCCATCTCCTTTTACCAGCAACATTGTCTTGAACTCAAGACTTGATTTCTTCCCCTTTCTCCCTTCCTCCCTTCCGACTTTATTTATCTACTTGAGAGAGGGAAAGAGCACAAGTGGGGGTAGAGGCAGAGTTCCCGCTGAGTGTGGAGCCAGATGGAGGGTTCGATCCCAGGACCCGGCGATCATGACCTGAGCCGAAGTCAGATACTTAACCAACTGAGCCACCCAGGTGCCCCTCAAGACTTGATCTCTGATTCAAAGTGACAACTGAGGAATGGGCAGGAGGGGCAGGCTGCCTTTTGTCTGGCCCGCAGGCTCTGTGGCTGGCTTTAGTTTTAGGGAAGCTCAGCTTCGCCATTCGAAACAGTCCCAGCTACAAAATGACAGCAAAGCACACCAGGTCTCCGTGGATGCGCTGCTCCCAGAACGATGTCAGCTCAGGACAGCAGCAAGTAGGAAAGAGTCCCTACTTTGCTCTTACCAGGCTCTGTGGCAGGCATTAGAGTTCACAGAACAAGAAGTACCCATCGAGGAGCTGACAGGCAATGACAACCTAAAGAGATAGTTTCTTTCTAATCTTGCTACTGGTCATACTTAAGAAAGCTTCAGATTGAGAGTTCTGTAAATCTCCATGTAGAAATAAATTTAGTTCCCACATCCATGATCTTTATTAGTTAAAAATAACTGTGTTGTCAAGTCTGTCTCTTTCTCCCTGCCCCCCTCTGGTGTTTGTTGGTTTATTTTTCATAGAATCTACACAGTCACCTGCACCATTAGTTAAATGTATAGAATCTGGGTTTAACAATTTCTTTAGATAATTCTCATGTAGTTCAAATTTTGAAAACCAGTCCTGAATAAGATCGAATGGTTGCACTTCATTAATTTGAACTTAAAAGCTCTGTGGCTCATTCACAGCTAAGAAACCACAGACAGACCTGTTTTCATAAAGTTGTTCAGTTGCTCCTGTCACATCTCCCTCAGCTTCCTCTAATCTTCTCTGTAAAGAGGGGACTGTACACTTTCAGTCATTACAACGTAGCTATTCAAGGCTTCTGTTTTACCTGCACGTTCTTTGCTCCCCACACTGAAGAATCAGACAAAAGGAGGTGGGACAGAAGCAGTGTGTTTGAACTTGCTTACTGTTCTTTTTTTTTTTTTTTTAAGATTTTATTTATTTGACAGAAACACAGCGAAAGAGGGAACACAAGCAGGGGGAGTGGGAGAGGGAGAAGCAGGCTTCCCGCGGAGCAGGGAGCCCGATGTGGGGCTCGATCCCAGGACCCTGGGATCATGACCTGAGCTGAAGGCAGACGCTTAACGACTGAGCCACCCAGGCATCCCTGAACTTGCTTACTGTTCTGATCTGACAAAAAATTTATTTGTAGACCTTGTTTCTTAGGAATCTACAGTTTGCAGAGTGTGTTGAAATGCATAGCCCAATGGACCAAATCTCCCAATGCAATTGTTGTAGATTAATCTCTATTTATTCAACAAATATACACTGAAATCTTATTCCATGCTGCATGCTATGCTAAAATAAAAGCATATGGTATATAATTTAATTATCAAAATATCTTCCAGGTTAGACCTATAATTTTATTCACATGACCCCTATAATTATCTTTAAAATCTTAGGTTTAGCTAGATGAGGCTCCTTGTTTAAGGTGCCATAAGCAGTAAATGATAGAGCTGGTGTTAGATGCATTTTGAATATGTGACATATAAATGTAACACTGAATACTGGAGACATTTGAATATAATAGTATGTTTACATGTTCTGATTATGAAAAATACATATTGTCAACTGAGAAAAGGAGGTAAAACAGAGAAAGAACAAAAAAGTCTTTACTTGGGAGTCTCAGAATTGTAATTTGGGGAGCACAGATTCTGAAGTGAATAGAAAAATGTCCTGCTAACATGGGAAAAGCATGGGGGTTTTATGAGAAAGAAGGAAGGGGCAATTAATTAGACGATTTAGATAAAGAAGAAAAGAGAAAAAACACGAATTTAATGCTGACTGGTTGGGCTGCTTCTGATTACCATCTTATTGGTGATGTTATTGGTGCTATCGAATGAAGCTGTCCCTGGTATGCATTAACTTTACTGTCCTCACATGATCCAAATGCCAGTTGCTCTGCTGAAATTTCATGAGCAATTGCTTGAAAACTATTACCACTATGGTCCAGGTAAAGAGCTCATTCTTTGGAATAGAAAATGGAGCTCCAAAATGGAGTCTCTTATGTCAAAAATTTTATATAACTCCACAATATTATAGAAAACCATTTTAATATAATGCAATCAAAAATATGCCAGCAGACCAAAATTGTACTTTTAATATTTAATTTTTTATAATAAACTTTAACTTAAAAAATGATTATAAGAGAATCCCATATACTGTTCCCCTAGATTTATCCACTGGTGACATTTTGCTAGATTTGCTTTATCTCTCTAAATATATGTGTATGTCTCCCTAAATAATACAAAATGATATTTGCATATATATATATATTTTTGTTCCCATTCATAGGAGTAATTTGCAGAAAACCTGACCCTCTCAGCTAAGTATATCAGCCTGTATCTTTTAAGATTCAGGAACATTCTCCTGCCTTCCCTGGTTGAAAGGGAGGTTACATTCTTTAGATCGACCTCATTGCACTTACCACTCCCATTCCCAGCACTTGTCAACCTGCAGACCAAAGATGAGCACATGGGTCACACGAAAGCACTAGAGAGCACATTCTGATATGTGATCATGACCAGAAAACTCCCATAGGTTAACCTACTGTTAAAGGAACTGATAAAGGAACTGTTATCCTACTGATAAAGGAACTGACAGGATAATCAATGTCATTGAGGAAGAATATTCTGCCCAGTAAGTGGCTGCAGTAGCATGACACAGAGAAATAGACTGTCCAGTTGTTGTTTTTGAAAAACTTTTAAAATTGTGATAAAAAATATATATAACATAAAATTTACCATTTTAACCATTTTTAGAGTACAGTTCACTGACACGTAAGTACATTCTCATTGTCATGCAACTATTATCACTATCCATCTCCAGAGATTTTTTTTTTTCATCCCAAATGGAAACTCAGTACTTTTTAAACAATAACTGCCCATTCCCCCACCTTCAGTCCATGGTAAACACTATTCTGCTTTCTGTCTCTATACATTTGACTATTTTAGGTACCTCTTATAAGTGAAATCATACAATATTTGTCCTCTGTGTCTGGCTTATTTCACTTTAGAATAATGTCTTCAAGGTTCATCAGTGTTGTAACATGTATCAGAATTTCATTCTTTTTACAGCTGAAAACTACTGCATTGTATGAATATGACACATTTTGTTGATCCATCCATCCATTGATGGACATTTTCACCTCTTGTCTACTGTGAATACTGCTGCTATGAACACTGCTGTACAAGTATCTGTTTGAGTCCCTGCTTTTGTACATATACTCTGATCTGGAATTGCTGGATCAAATGGTAATTCTATGATCAACTTTGGGGGGAACCAGCATAGTGTTTTCCACAGTGGTTGTAACATTTTATATGCCTACCAGCAATGCACAAGCGTTCCAATTTCTCTACATCCTGGCCAGCACTAGTTGTTTGCTGTTTGTTTTTGTTTTCATTTTTTTAATAATAGCCATCCTAATGGGTGTGAAGTTGTACCTCACTGTGGTTTTGATTTGAATTCCCATAATGATAAGTGATGTTGAGCATGTTTTCATGTATCTATTGTCTATATGTATATCTTCTTGGGATAAATGTCTGAGTCCTTTGTCCATTTTTGAACTGAATTGTTTTTGTTGTTATTACTGAGTTGTAAGAGTTCTTATAGATTCAGGATATTAATCCCTTATCAGATGTGTGATATGCGGTTTTCTTCTCTTATTCTGTGGGTTTCCTTGTTACTCTGTTGATGGTGTTCTTTGATGCACAAAATTATTTTGATGATGTCCTATTTCCCATTTTTTCATATTTTGATCATGCCTTTGGTGTCATATCCAAAAAATCATTGTCAAATCCAGTATCATGAAAGTTTTCTCCTGTGTTTTCTTCTATGAATTTTTGTAGTTTTAGCTCTTATGTTTAAGTCTTTCATATGTTTTGAGTTAAATTTTATATATGGTGTTAAAGTAATGGTTCAACATCATCCCTTTGCATGTGAATATCAAATTTCCCCAGCACCACTTGTTGAAAACCTGTGCTTTCCCCATTGAATGATCTTGGCAGGCTTGTCAAAAATCATTTGACCATATACGGGAGGGTTTATTTCTGGTCTCTCTGTTCTATTCCATTGGTCTATATGTCTATCTTTATGCCAGTACCACACTGTGACTGGACTAATTTTGTTTACATACCATTTTCCTGATTTACTTTAGTTCTTTGTGTTTCCTCTTAGCTTTTTGAGCATATTTAAGAAAATTACTTTAGTCTTTGCCTAGAAAATGCAATGCCTGTGTTTCTTCAGGGATGTTTTCTGCCACATTTGTTTACTTCCTTTGAAAGGGCCATATTTTCCTGTTTCTCAGTATGCCTTGTGATTGTTGTTGTTTCTGTTGAAAATTGGTCATTTATGGAAACAGCCACCTTTTCCATTCTTTGCATATTGGTTTTGTGCCAGGGAAGTCTTCTGCTAATTAGTTGGGTCTTAGTATTGAGCCTTAGCATTAACCTAGGGAGAAACCTTAAAGTCTTTTTAGGTCTTTTCTGAGCATGCATCTTCCCTGAGGTTATGTGCTGCTTTTTCAATTTTCCCATATACACTGCTTTTAAATGTCTTAATTTCCCTCAGAATCTCTCCTTGGGACTTTGACAGTCTATTGTTTGTCTCCACCCTGAAAAGGAAAAAAAATTATATTTCTCCTCTCAACACTATTCTCAATACTTCACTTCTGGTCACCACATGTATAGGCAATTTTCCACAGTAAGCAATTCTGACAACAACAGTCTGAAGTTAGTGCGTGCCCTACACGTTAAGGGTCAGTCCTACAAGATGGGCCCCACTTCAGATCCTAATCCCAAATCCAGGGTGTCGCCTTGCTTCTGACTGGCTATGTTTGCCATCTCTACTCCAGGTTCAGTAATTTGCTAGAACAGCTTACAGAACTCATGAGAAACAGTTTACTCACTAGATTACTGGTTTATAAAAAAGCAGAAAGAAAAAGAAAGAGAAAGAAAGAAAAGAAAGAGAGAAAGAAGAAAGAAAGAAAGAGGATACAACCCCGGAACAGCAAGATAAAAGCGATGTATAGGGCAAGGTATCAAGAAAAGGGTGTGGAGCTTCCATGCTCTCTCTGGGTACACCACTCTCTGAACACCTGCACATGTTCACCAACCTGGAAGCTCTTTAAACTCCTTCAGTTAGGGTTTTTAATGTAGTCTTCATTAAATAGGCATAATTGAGTAAATCACTGGCCATTGGTGATTAACTCAACCTTCAGCCCTCTCCCACTCCCCAGAGGTTGGGAGATGAGGCTGAAAGGTCCAACTCTCTAATGACATTGTTGGTTCCCTTGGCAACCAGCCTTCATTCTGTGGTTATCCTGGGGTTCTTCCAAAATCATCTCATTAACATAAACTTTGGTGTAGGTGAAAGGTGCTTATTATGTATAACAGAAGACACTTCTTTCACCTTTTTCTCTCTGGAACTACTTTAGGACCTATTTTAGAACCAAAGACAAAAGACCAAATATTATAACAAAAGATACTTCCATTACTTTCATCACTTGGGAAATTAAATGTGTTTGGAAGCTGTGTGTCAGGAGCAGGGACAAAGACCACATACATACTTCTTATTGTAAATCACAATATCACACACTCATAATATTTTGCCAGAGGGGTCTGAAAGTCAGTCTCCCTGCAGCTTTCCCAAGCAATGCCCCTTGCTTCTCCCTGACTGATATCTGAATTAGGTGAAACAAAGACCATTCTTTCAGGCAGCTCAGAACAGATTAGAACATTATAAACATAGTTTGCTCTGCTCCATCCAGTCTAAAGGAGGGAAGTGGGAACTGAACTACTGCCTAAGATGGTCTTTTTTTAATTTTTAATTTTTATTTATTTGAGAGAGAGAACACGAGCGGGGGGTGGGGGGGCAAAGGGAGAGGGAGAAGCAGACTCCCTGTTGAGCAGGGAGACCAACACAAGGCTTGATCCCAGGACCCTGTGATCATGACCTGAGCTGAAGGCAAATGCTTAACAGACTGAGCCACCTAGGCGCCCCTAAGATGGTCTGTTTTATGTCTTCACTGGTAATCTCTCACCCCTGGCATCTGCAGATCCATCTCTCTGTAGTTCATGAGCAATGCCCAGGAAACCAATGCCAGTGCTTCTTTCCATCTGATATCAAAGTTATGTCACTACATTCCTAGCCCCTGCCCCTGCCTGAGATCCATGTGACATGAAACAGAGACCTGAAGAGGTAAACCCCAGACAGGTTAGAACACTGTGAACAAGGTCTGCTCTGTTCCCTCTGGGTCAAGGGAGAAAAGGGGAACTGGGTTGCCACCTACTCCAGACCAAGACTAATACCACACCAGGGAGTGTGTGGGCCAAGGACAAGCAAAAACACCACAGAATTTCCTACCATTTTTAATATGGCTTTTTCTTGACTGGGTGTTTGCTTGGTTGCTTTAGACCTTTGACTGTTTTTACAGAACTACTATAAGATTATTCTAGCCAATATTTTGATTTTTGATATCTCCTTGGGGAAACAAGAGCTTGGAGATTCCCAGCTTGCCATTTTGTTCAATTGTTTAGGTTTGATCCTGGCTTTATGACTTACTCAGCTTTTGTGAGACTCATTTATCTTATTTGCAAAGTGGGTACAATAATTTCTAACTTGTAGTTTCTCCTAAATATCAATGAGGTATGTGTCACAGGGCCTGGTATATTGTAGACCCTCAGTGATAGTAACAGTTGCTTGAATTTTATTATTACTATTGAAGCAAAACTTTGGAGAATAATAATACCCTATGTTTCATCACTAATATCATCAGAGATGGGGCACAAATAGAGGAAGCCCTCTGCAGTCTGCTAATTCTAGGTTACATTCTGTTCCACAGAAAGTACAGAAGTTTCACCTAGTCATAACTGATGGATGCTTTGGATAACTCTAAGTCAGAGAATGACTTTGTAATCTTATTTCTACTAGGAGGCTTTTCTAAGTTGGCAGGTTGCCATGGCATCTGGACCCACTATGACGGCCCCCATTTGTCTGGTGGAAAACAACAATATGCACCTGTCAGTGAACCAGACAGCTATACAGATTCTTGAAAGGATTTCTCAACCAGTAGTGGTGGTGGCCATTATAGGACTGTATCGTGCAGGCAAATCCTACTTGATGAACCATCTTGCAGGACAGAACCGAGGTGAGTGTTGTACTCATTCTGGGGCCTACTGATTACCTCTAGCTATATAGCTCTTAGACCTTTAGTTTTCTTCCCTGGGCACGTGAAAGGAGAACCAAAATCCTCTCAGTCAACCAAACTTCCACTTCTAATTCTCACCACTAAATTACTCTTACTGTAATCTGTTATCATACTGTTTTACTCTTGTTAAGGAAAATCTCTCCTACTAATGCTCAGGATCCCACCTTTTTAACCTGATCAAGTACTGGGCTCTTAAAATTACACGTCTTCTCTCTCTTGAAACACATTTGCTTTTTTATGCGATAGTCCCATCAACATATAAAGATGTTTGAATATCTATTGAGGAGGGATAGAAGCAGAAAAGTGTTCACCTTTAGCCCAGAAGGCTGACCTATAGCCTGCTTGTTCCTACAAGGATCAAGCATATGCTGACTGTTACATTCTGAAAGGGTCTCCGGACTGCCTGTGTATCTCAACAACAGTAAATATTGAACTGAATGAGAAGCACCAGAGAAATCTTGTGAAAGTAGTTTTATGAGTAGAAATTCGAAGAAACATTTATGATCTAATACTCCCTGCACGTCCCCTTCCTCTTGAGCAGTAAGCATATAATACGAGCTGCACACAGCAAAAGTGTAGCTCTTTTTGTAAATGGGTCTTGGCCATGTGCTACTTGAATAAACTAAGTTGCACTGTGAAATATCTCAAGAATTCTTTCTTGACGGTTGTGCTCACAGACCCCACATCTATCATCTTGAAAATCCTTCCTGGATTTCATATCCTATTGTAGTTAACAACCTTTCTCCCCTCTTTTTTTTTTGTTTTTATCACATTGGCAAAACATATGATCTCAATTTCCTTTTTCTACTTTTTCTTTTCCCATTTTTCTCTTTAATCCACTGCTCTCTGACTTTGTGCCTCACCATTCTTTCAAAATGCTCTAATTATGGTTATCAATGATCTCCATTTTTTTTTTTTTCTGCTTCATGAATGCCTCTTTGCCTCCATCTTGACCATTTGCTGGCATCACTGCCCTCCTTGAAACAGATAACACACAAAGTAGGACACGCTTAAGGAATTTGAGAAAGAACCATCTTGTATGCTGGGGTATTTACATTCCAGAAAGTCTGACATTGTACCCTTTGGTTACTTAGATGAATCTTCTGTCATTGTATGTTGCCTTCTCCCCTCCCCTTCCAGGTTTCCCTCTGGGTTCTGCCAAGGGCATCTGGATGTGGTGTATGCCTCACCCCTGCAAGCCAAACCACACCCTGGTCCTTCTGGATACCGAGGGCCTGGGTGATGTGGAAAAGGTAAGACAGGCAGTCACAGATAAATCCTTTTTATTCTGAATTTGCTCCTTACCTCTTCATGATATTTTATAATTTAACTGCTGTAATCTATATGCAAAATCTAGAAATCCAACTATAGTAAATGAGGCATGCTGGTTTATTTGAAGTTCACTTCTAGGTGAGATAGGATATATTAGATAAAATCTTCTATTTCTTGATACTGGATGAATTATTTTATTAATTTTTTAAAAAGATTCATTTATTTGAGAGAGAGAGACCGCGAGTGGGGGAAGGGGGAGAGGGGGAGAGAGAAAATCTCAAGTAGACTCCCTGCTGAGCACGGACCCTGATGTAGGGCTTGATCTCATGACCCGGAGATCATGACCTGAGCCGAAACCAAGAGTCAGATGCTCAACGGACTGAGCCACCAAGGGGACCCTGAATTATTTGATTAAATTTAAGAAATAATTATTGAATAGCTGAGCTGCAGCCTCCTGGCTTAGTACTGTAGTTATTAGTCACCACAGTAAAGGTCCTGCCCTCAAAGCATCTTCAGTCCAGTTGAGAAGACCACACATATGAAGACTTCCAGTAAGCCTTCATAAAATACACTAAAATAAAATACACTCTTTCTCCAACTTTCATAGTTCTGCTCTTCCTTGATAAAATTCTAAATTTTCATTTCTATTATAGCTATAGGTTCCATTGCTTATGTACATTACTAAGATATAAGATTACTAATATCTTTATAGATATTGTCATCTTTGTTACATTCATTGTTATGGATGTTTGTCACCACTTTGAAATAGTCACCTTGAAAGTAACAATTGCCATTTTCAAGTTTGCTTTTTAAATGTAAGAGCAGTGGGAAACATTCAGTAGCTTCCTATAAACATTTGTTGAATTTAATTGAATATAATCTGAATCCCCAGTAATGACAATTATGGTATATTTTATATAGCTATATGTAGAATGAATAAATGCTAACACTCATCACTGAATACCGAATTGCACACCAGGTACTGTACTAGTTTTTCTATATATGTTACTTTATTTCATCCAATAGAAGAATAAGCAAGCTCTGTGAAGATTAGAGTCTCTTTATATATGAAGAAGTCACAATCACGAAAAGTCTTCGTAATTGTCAAAGTTGATATCTTTATCTATGTCTGTCTTCAAACTTATTTCTTTGCATGGCAAGTATGTTAGCTGAAATAATAAATGAAAGACTGATAGAAGAAGTATCTGAATGAATTTCTAAAGACTAAACTCCCAAAAATCTTGCTCCAATGTGTTTTCTAGGGTGACCCTAAGAATAACTCATGGATCTTTGCCCTGACTGTGCTTCTGAGCAGCACCTTTATCTACAACAGCTTGGGCACCATCAACCACCAGGCCCTGGAGCAGCTGCAGTATCCTTCCAGGGACCAAGCCACCATGTTTCATTAAGTTGATGGGAATAGAGATCAAGTTGGTTTCTCCGTCCCTGTCACTTAGCTGCCTTTGGTGGAGCAGAGGGGACCCAGGGCAAAACAGAGTGTTTATAATAATTTTTTGTTAGAGAAAAGTGGGAATAATGGGTGGGAACTTCCTTTTCCTTAACTGTGCCCTAGTTATGTGACAGAGCTCACAAAACTAATCAGGGCAAAGTCCTCCCCAGAAGAGGATGGAACAGAAGATTCCACAGAGTTTGTGAGTTTCTTTCCAGACTTTATCTGGGCTGTAAGGGATTTGACCCTGGAGTTGAAGCTAAATGGTCATCCTATCACAGAAGATGAGTACCTGGAGAATGCCTTGAAGCTGACTGCAGGTATCAGAGCATGACCTGGTCCAACAGAGGGTGGAAGCTACTAAACACAGTCCACTATCTTTGGGATTACATTTGTATTCAAGACCAGATTGAAATCTGTAGAAATGGTGACTTGAGGTTGGGTTGAAAAACTCTAGGAACTGGAGTTTAAGTTCACCCAAGAAAAGTAGAGCC
The DNA here is from genome assembly GCF_011800145.1 of Mirounga leonina. Taxonomy (NCBI): domain Eukaryota; kingdom Metazoa; phylum Chordata; class Mammalia; order Carnivora; family Phocidae; genus Mirounga; species Mirounga leonina. The sequence goes on from NW_023270447.1 coordinate 20,263,562, forward strand.
TGGGCTAGAATGAAATTATTCAAAACCGATTTGTTCTTTAAATAATGGCTAATTTAGCTACCAGACTTCAATGGGTGCTTAAACTTTCCAAAGACCAGAGACATGTTCCTTACTTTGGCTTCTATTTTTCTGTGTTGAAGAAAACAACTGACTGAAATGTATTAGGCATAAAATTACAAGGAAAATCAATATATTACTATATATACAGTTCAATAAAAAATATATTTTACAGTTAGATATTAATCTTCTCAAAGAAGGATATTACTTTCTAATGCCTGTATAGATATATCACATTAAACCTGAAGAAGTATGCCTTTTCAAGCTACACCTTTTCAATATTTCTGAAAATTATCAGAACATTCATTTTACTGTCTATATCATAGTTTTCTCTTAATTCTCACATATTTATCCATGTTATAATTTTGAAATAATAAATTATTTTAATGGGTTACATTTATAATGGTATATATCTCATCTCTGATCTTGAGAGAAAGATCAATTCTGATTATTCATTCTTGCTTTCAGTTTTCTACTTACACTTTCCCAAAACATTTAATGAGAAACTGGGTAGGCAGAAGAGCAATGCTGTTAAATCAAGTCTAGTCCTTTACCTCAAGGCGTTTGTAGAGTAGTGGTGACATTCTAGAATTACATTTTAGGTACATTTACTCCTCCGAGGTTTTTGTGAAATAAAATCGCTAACATTATGCAAATTATTTCTAGCATCAAAGCAGTTTTCCTTAAATAACCAGAGTGTCCTAGTATGCCTAATACTGTTGTTCCTAATACTGCTCCATTATTCCTTGATAATGATATATATTATAAATATATATTTAAAATGGTCCATCAATTTAAAAATGAGACAATGCACTTTCAGTTTGCTGAGACATTTCAGGTCAGCCATTTTAGATTTAGAACAGAAGGATTTATGTGGCTTTTCTTGATCCCAAGCTCAGTTTCTACATTAGACCAAAAAGTTCCATTTGACCTTCCATTCTTTTAGCCATTCATTCAGTAAACATCTCTCCGTGAAGTGATGTGTATATTTTATAATTATCTCACTTTGGAGGGTTTATAAATCCCTCTCCAAAACTGCACACTTTGTCACTGGTATCTGTGTCATCCACTTATCTGAAAAAAAAAATACTCCACTGATTTAAAAAAAATCACTAACTGGGGATAAAAACAGAACATACTGCTTTTTTTTTTTCTCAAGGGAACTCCCATCTGGTAAGTGTTATTTGCAAAAAAATACAAAAATATTTTGGGAGTTTAGAACAGTACAAAAATAAATAGTATCCCATGAATCAGTGATTATCCATTGGAAGCTTTAAAATTCAGAATAAATATAATCTGATTTATCTTGCCTCATCTGTCTACCTATATAATCTATCTTGCTTTTAATTTCTTAAAGGGGAAGTTATGTTTTCCAGATACCCTTTAGTATGTTAGATAAAGGTAAATTTTTAATTTTTTAGCCATGTGGCCTGGAGAACCATAAAAATTAAGAGTCAATAGGAAAACAAAGGTGAAGATAGAGGAGGCAGGGCTGTGTGTGGCATGGAGTGGGGGGATGGGGGTGGTGGGTATGAGTGCGCGTGACTTCAGAAATGTTGTCTCAGAATCTGGTATACTATGGGGTGATAATTTGATATTTATCCCTTTAATATCCTGGCTCATTCAGGGCTGAGGACTCTGGTGGTCCTATATGGATACCATCAATACTGGTTCAGTGCCTTGTTTGGAGAACGCAGTGACAACTCTAGCCGAGCTTGAGAACTCAGTGGCCGTGCAGAAGGCAGCTGACCACTACAGCGAGCAGATGGCCCAGCGAGTGAAGCTCCCCACAGACAAGCTCCAGGAGCTGCTGGATGTGCATGCAGACTGTGAGAGGGAAGCCACTGCAGTGTTCATGGAGCACTCCTTCAAGGATGACCAGCGGGAGTTCCAGAAAAAGCTGGTGGTAATGTGTCTTAGTATTTACTCTTCAGGACTCTTCCTTTTGAAGAAGGAAGCCTAGAAGTACCTTTATGGACCCCCTGGCTCATCTCTTACTCAAGGACAAAGCAATGTGGATTCTCATGAGAGAGTTTTAAAGGACTACCTTTCTTTCTTTCTTTTTTTTCCTTCAAACCTGAGGCACTTTGTCTAGAAATCTCTCTTATCTCTTAAGTAAAATCAATATAGATATCCTCCTGATCTGAATATTTCTATGGATTCTAAGCCTGCCCAGAACACCCAAAAGTCATTCTTGAGCATGGATGCTTTCTGAGAGCACACTCCTATTGTCAGGAAACAAATTTTCTCTCATCACACCCTCATTCCAGGCCATTTTCAATTTACATTGCTCCTTGTTGTATCACCATATCATTGAAGATAAAATCACTGAATGCTCCAGTTGCAAGGAGCCATAGAGATTAGGTAATACAACTCCAACATCTCAGAAGAACCAGGGAGGTTAAGAAACTTGCCCATAGTCTTGCAGAGAGTATTCAAGGTTGTGAGTAAATCAAGTCTTGTGATTCCTGTTTTATTCCATGTCCTTCTCCAACAGAATGCTTTTCTCATGAGGACCACAGTTAGACCAATCCTTTTACCAGATTCTTTGGAATGGTATTTTTTCCTGTTCCTCTCTTCAGGTGACATCCCCCTACTTTTCCCTTGTAGGAACTCATAAAGGATAAGAAGGAACATTTCTTGCAGCAGAATGAAGAGGCATCCATTGAATACTGCCAGTCTAGGCTTGATCAGCTTTCACAGGTCCTAATGGAAAGTATTTCAGCAGGAACTTTCTCTGTTCCTGGAGGGCATGAGCTCTACAGGGAAGCAAAGGAAAGTATTGAATGGAACTATTCACAAGTGCCCAGGAAAGGAGTGAAGGTGGGGAATACGGGAGCATGGGAGGCCTACAGAATAGAGCCAAAAGGGTCTCCAGATAATCTGAAGAGCACAGTGCCAGTTGTGGGTGATAAACAGCATGGGGATATCATGACAGCTTTAGCTTTTAAGGACCACTATTTGCTATTTACTCCTGAGAAGAGTGGAAATGCCTATTCCTAAAAAAAAGAGTATTGATTTCTGACATCCATAGGAGATAGAACAGAAATTACTCATTTCCCAACCAACAACACAGCACTGAATATGGCAAGTTACAAGTTAAAGTAAGTTAAAGTAAGAATCCTTGTACTTATGTATGATCAAAAGTAAGAGAGGAAGTCAAATATACAGACAATTGCATACAAAGTTGTAACACATATGAACCTGTGAAAATGGGCTCATATGATGCAATATTATGGAGCTATAGAAAGGATGAGATCATGCCATCTGAGACCTAAAGGATGCCATAGATGGACCTAAAGGATATTATGCTAAGTGAAATAAGTCAGACTGAGACAAATACGATATGATTTCACTCATAAGTGGAATCTTAAAAAACACCCTCAAGTGAATAAACAAAAAACAGAATCAAACCTATAAATACAGAGAACAAACTGATGATTGCGAGAGAGGAGGGGGATGGGCAAAATGGGGGAAGGGGAGTGCAAGATCCAGGCTTCCAGTTATGGAATGAATAAGTCATGAGAATGAAAGGCACAGCATAAGGAATAGAGTCAACAATATTGTGATAGTGATATAACGAGACAGATGGTAACTATACTTGTGGTGAACATAGCAGAAAATATAAATTTGTAGAATCACTATCTTGTACACACAACCTAATGTAACATTGTGCATCAACTACACTCAAATTAAAAAAGTATAATAATAAAGAAATAAATAAAAGAAAATGGGCTACATAGGTTGTAGTAATAAACATAATTAATAATGCAACTAATATATACTGGACTCTTACTTCTTATAGGCATAATGTAAAGCTGTTTCCCTAGACCCTTAAGTTTAATCCTTCAAACAGCATTAAGAAATGTCTATATTTATTGTCAACATTTTATGTATCTGAAATGAGAGGCACAAGCAGGTTAAAATAACTTGCCTAAAGTTAAAGTCAGCAAATAACAGAGGAGAGCAACAGTACAAATTAGAGGCAACATTAGAAAGCAAATACATAAAACACCAGAGATTGTGGATTTATAGAACTGAACATAGTTCTGACTGGCTGGAACCTAGAGTGCGGAGAAGGAAGTAGCACTGGGGGAGAGCCTGGAGGGACACAGGAAGCAGGAGATATGGAGTCTCTGGTCACACTAAGGCGCTTGGACACCTTGTAGGGAGCCACTGTAGAATTTTAAGCATGAAGCACAAATTACATGGACATACTTGTTTTTGCAGCACTAATCTCCATAGTGGAACTCTAAGTTCTTTGCTCCTTCTTGGTTCCTCAGGCAAATGAGGTCCTCCAGAGCTTTCTGCAGTCGCAGGCTTCAATAGAGGAATCCATCTGGCAGGCAGATAAAGCCCTCACTGACAGGGAGAAGGCCATAGCAGGTATGGGGCAGGGCTTGGCTCACAGTGGGTTGGGTAGGTCCCTCTGTCAGGTATAAGGGTAAAACCTTCCTGAAACAAGGAGCGTCCTCTCCTTCTGAGGCACAACTCTGCTAAATCTAAAAACAAGGGGAGTTGTAGTTGTATGTCAGCCAGACAGGGCCTTTCCCACATTTTGAAATTCATGAGGAATTCAGAGATTTTCCACCTTCCCTTCCAATTTTCTTTTGTCTCTGAGCTCTGGAGGGTAGAGATCAACCCTCACTTAATTTTCTTCCCTCTCTAAACTTTCCTGTGGTAGCGGAGCAGGTCAGCAAGGAGTCAGCTGAAACGGAACAGGAGCTGCTAAGACAGAAACTACTGGAGCAGCAACAGCAGATGGGAGGCACAAGAAAGGACTCTCCAGGAAAACATAGTCCAACTGAAAGAGAAGATGGAGAAGGAGAGAGAAAACATACTAAAAGAACAGAACATGATGTTGGAGGATAAGCTGAAGGTAAGTCTGGCCATGGCCTTGGTAATGCTCGGTGGTCCTTCTTCTGGTACCTCAGGAAAGGATGAGTGAAGGCTACAGGGATGGAGCTCAGGAAGTACCATTGCCATTAACTGCTTGTAATTTATTAAAACCCTGAATCCTTTGAATTCTTCTTCTTCTTCTCCCTCTCCTTCCTCTTCTCCTCCCTTTCCTCTTCCTACTCCTCATCCTCTTCCTGCCCTTCCCCTCCTCCTCCTCTTTCTTTTCTAAAGAATCCTTTGAACTCCACTCTATATGCAGACTTTAGAGAGTTCAGGATGAGTATGACACCTCCAAGTTCTTGGAGAATATAAATAGCATTTGAGTTGCTATTTTGGGAATTTAAAAATGATCTCATAAGGCTTGATTAAATAGATATTCCAACCATATGCAATTTTTAATTAATTTTTAATTTTTTAATTAACATATAATGTATTATTTGCTTCAGGGGCACAGGTGATTCAACAGTCTTACACAATTCACAGCGCTCACCATAACACATACCTTTCCCAATGTCCATCAACCAACCACCGCATCCCTCCCACCCCCCTCCACTCCAGCAACCCTCAGTTTGTTTCCTGAGATTAAGAGTCTCTTATGGTTTGTCTCCCTCTTTGGTTTCATCTTGTTTCATTTTTCCCTCTCTTCCCCTATGATCCTCTGCCTTGTTTCTTAAATTCTGCATATCCATATGTATTTAAGACGAGCAGAAACTGGTTTGCTTTACCAAGATCACTGACAATTATCAGAAACTCTATTGCTACTTAAAGACCCTGAGGTAGATCTATGCTGACATAAAACTATCAGAAATGTACAGACTCAAAAACACAGGGAAGCGATAGATTCTAAATTTGGTATTTTATCTCCAGGTGTGGATAGTTTACCCAAGTTACCAAATGGCATAGGGAGGAATTCTCTCATTATCCATCAGGACATGTTTATGATAGATTTTTAGAAGAGCTTATAACTTCCCATCATTTCTACTATTTGGGTGACCATACCAACCCAAGTGGAACTGAGTGTGATCAGACCAAGTCTACCTTCCAACTGGCATTTTTTTTTTTTTAACTGAAACATGTTACATTTGTCCTCATGTCAGGCTTAGCATCCTAGTAAACTTTAATGGTGTGTGAATACTAGGAAGGCTTTAAATTATGCTTCATCTCAATGTTTAGGTCCAAGCCAGGTGATATTCCTCACTGCAAAATTCTCCTTTCTAGGTTAAGAAGGAACAATTTTGGAAGTAAAACAAAGATAGTTTGACAACGTTTTTATATATGAAGTGCAGTTCTTGAAAAAAATGATAATTTTACTTCTCACTTTTTGTTTAGGTCCAACATAATCCGCTCAATGAAAGATTTAGCAAGAAATATGAAGAGATGAATGAAGAGATAAAGCAGTTGAAATACAGGGTTGATGCTACTAAAAATAATGATACTCCCTGGTTTGCACAAGTCTTGGAGGATTTAGCAATGAAATTGTTTCAATATTTTCTTCTCCTGTTAGAACACTTGATAATATGCATGGTGTGAGCTCACTATTTATGAATTAGCTCTCCTTTTAAAGAAATTAAAGAATGTGGCTATATACTCTGGCCTATTTTTGGTGCATATGGTTTTCACTTTTATCCAGAAAAGTTTTAAATATAAAAAGTGCCTACAAGAGGATAGCAATGCCTGCCCTACATTAGACAGAATAAATGCATGTACACTTTGATATATAACTTTTAGGAAATCTACATCTGCAAAATTATAAATATATATAAAATCCACTGAGGCCTCACTTTAAGTGACAAAAGCTTGCTTAATTAGATTATTGAAGTATCTATATCTATATATTGGTAATATAAATTGAACATGTGCCAGTCTGAACACTGGAATACTATGTAGCCAGTAAATAAATTGACAGTGGAGCTGTATTTGTAAAAACATAGGAAATATTGAAAATATAAAGAAATAAGGAATAAAACAGTGTGTATAATGTATTCACTATAAAAAAATTATTATGTGCAATTATACCTATGTACAAATAAAATATCTCTGGAAAATTTGTTAGAAACTAGTATCACTGGTTCCTTCTGAGAAGAACTGAATGGCATCAGGGGTGGAAGGGACACATGCTCTTCATTATATATTCTTATCTTTTGACTTTTTTAAAGAAATCTTGAATTTCCATTTTATAAATAAATAACAGAAAATATAGAGTATAATACTGATAATGATAATCATAAAAAGAATGTGAAATTGGCTATGAGATAATGAAATTCCTCACTATTTCTAGAAATGACATCAGCCTGCTCAATGAGGGGGTCTAAGACTAAGATCAGAGTACCAGGATGCATAAAATTCACATCTTAATCTTGTTTTCATTTTGGCCTTGGTTTTTAATCCCTTATATTTACTTCAAAACTAAGTTATAGGGCGCCTGGGTGGCTCAGTTGGTTAAGCGACTGCCTTCGGCTCAGGTCATGATCCTGGAGTCCCTGGATCGAGTCCCGCATCAGGCTCCCTGCTCGGCAGGGAGCCTGCTTCTCCCTCTGACCCTCCCCCCTCTCATGTGCTCTCTCTCTCTCATTCTCGCTCTCAAATAAATAAATAAAATCTTTAAAAAAAAAAATAAGAGCGCCATTAGGGAAGAAATGAGGGGGAAGGAGGGTTTATGGGCAAAATTCCTGATTGCACAAGAGGTGGGTGTGTTTGGGACCTAAATGAAAGTCCATGCACTAAAGCTGAGAGAATATATGATGGGAAGAGGAGCCAGCAGCAGGCAGACTGTAGGATCTTGCGGCCCCAGTATGACAACCACAAGCTTTTATGGAAAGTGACATGACTTATCTCTTACAAAACTCACTGTGATGACTGGGTGAAAATGAATTGGAGTCTGCCAAAAATGATGATTCCTGGCCATGCCATCAGCCCTAAAAATAGGCTTTTAAAAATTACTAGCCTCTTTGTAAAAGATTTAAAATGCTAAGTGCCATACACTTGCTTAAAAAAACAAGAGGTGCCAGACTCTTACACATAACGTTTTCCCCCTTGCTCCCTCCAAACTGCACACACTTCCAGTCACTACTTTTTTTTTCCAGCTTTAGTAAAATATAATTGACAGATAACATTGTATAAGTTTAAGGTGATCTCTAATTAGGTTTGAAAATGATCTAATATAAAGGTTTTTTACCCAGAAAAACAATCTCTTAAGTCAGTTAAGGCCCGTTGAAATGGCATTTCCTGTGAACAGAGTTCAGATTTCAACTGACAGCAACGAAGAGCTACTTTCACAATGGACTTACTTCCAGGAAATCAGGTGCCTTTCTGTATGAGCAAAACAACAGACTATTTTTGATCATGTAATTTCATAGCAAAATGTGTTAGAAGTGTTCAGTTAAACCACTGTCCCTCACGTGCTTTTGCGTGCTCTCTTTAGGCACCACATTCTTCTACTAGTGACCACCTGCATTTCACTGGCCAGAAAAAATTCATGAACTTTACAACTGCCTGGCTGGGAACTTCACCAAAACCCGAGTGGTGTAATTCAATCCAAGCTGCATGGCTCTCTCTTTCTGTGATACATCTTGCTACAGAGTTTCCAAAGCAAAGGTATCTGGGCAATATTTGAATTTAGAGTCTTCCACACACAGCCTTCTTTCTTAGAATAGATACTAGGATAACATAAAAAGATGAAGATTTATTAAACATCCAATCCTCTGGATAGAGAGGCAAATGTGCATTGTAAAAATTCATTGACATGCCTACTGGAGCAGAAGGGGCGAATACAAGGATGTGATACCTACACAATAAAAGATGGTGTTACATTGCTTTGTTAGAGAAATTTTAATTGTTCCTAAAAGCAAGGTAGAGAGTAAACGAAAGAATAGAATAGGCAGAGGAAAGCAGAGCCAGCAAGGTAGAAAGGGGCTGGGTTTCAGTGGAGTGAAATACTCATGGTTCCCTTCAAGCTGTAACAAAGCAAAGAAATCCTAGGAAAAAAAGATGTCCTCCCTCATCTTTAATAAAATCTATTACAACTCAGATAAGTTTTTTTTTTTTAAGATTTTATTTATTTATTTGAGAGAGAGAGAATGAGAGACAGAGAGTACGAGAAGGAAGAGGGCAGAGGGAGAAGCAGACCCCCTGCTGAGCAGGGAGCCCGATGCGGGACTCGATCCAGGGACTCCAGGATCATGACCTGAGCCGAAGACAGCCGCTTAACCAACTGAGCCACCCAGGCGCCCTATTACAACTCAGATAAGTTTTATGGATAGTCTTGCATTTGGCAGTGGGGCTCTATCTCTGATTGAACTACCACCTAAAAGGTGAGAGGTCAGCTTCCCCAAGATTGCAAAAATTATGCTGCCAAGAATCAGACAAAGACCCAGCGTGCTCTCTGATAGCCCTTGAAACTACCCAAACATCACACGAAAATAAAGGGAATCACTCCTTGATGTGCTTTTCCCTTTGGGAGTCTGTATAATTTGGGACAGTATGTTTGAATTACATAAATGGGTTTTTATTCCAATAAATGATCTTAGCAGAGTGAAGAAGTTCACCATGAACTAGCAAACCAAAAAGAGCTCTGAAAGTGAATTCCTAGGGAAGGGAATGGAAGTTCATGCCACATATTCTTGGACTGCTCTAAATTCTTTACTATGTCTCATATGTCAAGACAGAATGACCTGGAGACTGGCTTACATGCATGAGATTGGCCCTTGGTGCTGGAGGATAAGGTATAGATTATGTGCTGCCCAAAACTAGGGATGGTCTTAGAAACGTTGAAAAAATGAAAGCAACCTAAATGTCTTTCAAATGGATTTCAATCAAATCCAAAAGTTATATATGTATCTATTTAAGCATCTACTCAAGAATACACTTACTAACACACAAGATCTCAAAAAAAATTGTGTGAAAAAAGAAATATTAAAAACAGATATATACTAAATGACATCATTTTCATAATAAAATAACAAAAGGATATCAGATAGCCAATAAACATATGAAAAGATGCTCAATTATATGAGGCATTAAAATCACAATGTGTTACCAATGCGCATCTGCCAAATGAAAGATAAGCCAACAATACCAATGATCCATGAGGCTGTAGAGTACATGGAATGCTCTGTGATGCTAGTGCAAATAGAAATTAGTACAACGTGAAAATGTTTGGTAGTATCTGCTAATGCTGAATGCCTTTACAGAAATCTTTTTTTTTTTTTTTAGAGATTTTATTTATTTATTTATTTGACAGAGACAGAGACAGTGAGAGCAGGAACACAAGCAGGGGGAGTGGGAGAGGGAGAAGCAGGCTTCCTGCTGAGCCGGAAGCCCGCGGGGCTCGATCCCAGGACCCTGGGATCATGACCTGAGCCGAAGGCAGTCGCTTAACCAACTGAGCCACCCAGGCGCCCCAGAAATCTTTTTCTATGTATATGAACATCTTTTCTATGTATATACACAAGAAGAATGTGTACATAAATGAATGAAAAGATATGTAAAATAAAAATTGTTTTCATAATAGTCAAAAAACTAGACAATGCTCAGCGCCTGAGTGGCTCAGTTGTTAAGCGTTTGCCTTCAGCTCAGGTCATGATCCCAGGGTCCTGGGATCGAGCCCCGCAGCGGGCTCCCTGCTCCACGGAAAGCCTGCTTCTCCCCCTCTCGCCCTCGTTCCCCCTGCTTGTGTTCCCTCTCTTGCTGTGTCTCTGTCAAATAAATAAATAAAATCTTAAAAAAACAACAACTAGACAATGCTCAAATGTCCATCAACGCTTGTGTCAATAATTATGGCGATTCATAGAAGGGAATACTGTATGGCAATGAAAATAAATGATCTACAGTTACATACAAAAATATGGACTAATCTCACAAGCATATTGAAAAAATATACTAGATATTAAAAATTACATAGTTTATGATTCAATTTTTTTATAGTGCTAAAGCAGGGTAGTTGTTATCCTTGATTGGGAGGGACGGGAGGTGACAGAGCAGAATGGCAGGGTGAGGAACACTTTGGGAGTCCTGTTATGATCTGATATTTGAATCTGGGTGCTGGCAATGTGGATGTGCTTAGTCTGAAAAATTCATAGGCATACATAGATTTATGAGGTGTGCACTTTTTTGTATATATATTTATGCTCAAAGAAGATTATTTAAAACACATCTAGGAATAAATTAACAAACATATACAAGAACTATACATGGAAAACTAGAACATTATTGAGAGATTTTCTTTCTTTTTTTTAAGGTTTTATTTATTTATTTGAGAGGGAGAACACAGGCAGGGAGAGAGAGAGGGAGAAGCAGATGGCCCACTGAGCAGGGAGCCCGATGTGGGGCTCGATCCCAGGACCCTGAGACTAGGGCCTGAACCAAAGGCAGACGCTCAACTGACTGAGCCACCCAGGCGCCCCTATTGAGAGATTTTAAAAAGGCCTAATCAATGGTGGGACATATAAAGATCATGGAAGACTCGTTATTTTTAAAATTTCATTTATCTCCAAATCTATCTATAGAATCAATGTAATTCCAAACAAAATCCCAAAGGATCTATTTGTTAAAAAGGCAAGCTTATTCTAACATCTATGTGGAAATGCAAAAAAGCCATGTACGGGCAAGGCAATTTTGAAGAAGAACAAAATGAGAGAAGTTGCCCTATCATATTATAAAGTTAGAGTACCTAAGCATGGTATGGGTGCCGGCATAAAGGAATGGATAGAAGCAACAAGCTAGAGAGCTCAGAGACAGACTAACGTGGGGATGGGGAGGTGATTCATGGCAACTATTGGGAATTCTATAGTCTTTCCAATGCATGGTGCTAGGTCAATGATATATCCATTAGAAAACCTTAAACTTGAATCCTACATCCCACCTTTCACAAAAGTAATTTTTACATGGTTTGTAGATCTAAATGTGAATGACAAAACAATAAAGTTTAGAAAATATTAAAGATACTATTTTCATGTCCTCCAGGTTTGGAAATAAGACACAAAAGCACTACCCAGAAATAAAATGTTGAGGGGCATCTGAGTGGCTCAGTCTGTTAACTGTGGACTCTTGGTTTTGGCTTAGATCATGATTTCAAGGTCTTGAGATCAAGCTCCGCACTGGGCTCCGTGCTCAGTGGGGAGTCTGCTTCCCTTCTCCCTCTCTCTCTGCCCCTCTTCCTGCTCATGTACTCTCTCTCTAAAATAAATAAAATTTAAAAAAATTGAAAACTTTAACTACTTAAAATTAAGATCTTCTGTTCATCCAAAGACACCATGAAAGAATGAAAAGGCAAACCAAAGACTTCTATTATATGTACACGTGTCTATATATGTATGTATATGTACACATGTGTCTATATATATGCATTATTATATATGTATATATGAACACATACACAAACACACATAAACTCAACCTCAGAATATATAAAGCAGTCACAGGGGCCCCTCGGTGGCTCAGTCAGTTAAGTGTCTGACTCTTTTTGGCTCAGGTCATGATCTCAGGGTCATGAGATCAAGCCCAGCTTGGAGTCTGCTTGAGATTCTCTCTTTCCCTCTCCTTCTGCCCTTCCCCCCTGCTTGTACTCTCTCTCAAATAAATAAAATCTCAAAAAAATAAATAAATAAAGTGATCATCAAGTCAAAGGAAAAAAAAGACATACAACCCATTAGAAAAATATGCAAGACAAAAGGATATCCAAATAAATAATAGACGTGAATAAACCTCCTATTTATCACTAATTGTCAAAGAAAAGCAAATTAAACCTGCAATTAAAACTACAAGCTCACCAAAACAACTAAAATTTTAAAGTCTGGCATTTCTACATAATGGTGAGACTATGGAGCACTGGAAGCTTATACATTGCTGGTGAGAGTATAAATCGGGATATTTATATTGAAAAATTACTGGATATTATCTACCACAAAATGAACACCACAGGGTCCACTAATTTCTTAGATATATGCCCTGAAGTGCTTATGTACGTGCTAAGTGTCATAAATGACACCTCAAGTTCTCATCAGCAGAACGGATAATACAACTGAGGTATATTCATCAAATGGCATACCAAACTGCAACACATATGAATAAATTAGTACTGAAACCAACAACTTGAACGAATTATAAATCATAATGTTGAAGGAGCCAACATAAAACAAATCATCCTGTATCATTCAATTTATGTAAAGATACAAACAGGCAATAGTAATCTATGGTGCTAGAAGTCAGATTTAAGTTTCTGTATTAATTATTACTACACACAAACTTCCCAAAACAACATCTATCATTTCAGAGTTTCTAGAGGCCAGGAATCTAGGCATGGTTTAGTCTGGTCCTCTGCTGCAAGGTCGCTCACAAGCTGCAATCAAGGTGCTGCCTGGGACTATAGTCATCTCAAGGCTCAACTGAGGAAGGATCACCTTTCCAAGCTTAGTCATGTGGTTGTCGGTAAAATTCATTTCATCATGGGCTGTTGGACTGAAGGCCACAGTTCCACACTGGCTAATCTCAACCCTTGCCATCTGGGCCTGTCCACTACAGCAACTTGCTTCATCAAAGTGAGCAAGACAAGAAGACAAGAGAGAGTGCTAGCGATACGGAAATCAGTCCTTTGTAACCTAATCATGGAAGTGACACTCCATCACTTTTGCCATATTCTGTTTGTCAGGGTGGAGTTAAAGATAACGAAGTTAAGGCCACACTCAGGAGAGGATTACATAAGGGTCTGAATACTAGAAGGCAGAGATCATTGTCAAAAGCTGCCTACCTGTTCCCTGTGGGAGAACGGAAGGAAGTGAAATTTGGGAGGTGCTATGACAAGGCCACTTGGGATTTTTGGTAATAATCTATTGCTTGACTTTGGTTATGGTAGAAGAGCATACCTACTTTTTGAAAATTATCTACAGTAAGAATATAATTCAGTTTCTTTTGTTCATATATATGATAAATTAATTTTTTAAAAGAAAATCATTAGGCCCAGAATAGAATTTAGGAAGACAAGAGTGAATATACTTGGCAAGTTTAAAGTCGAATATCAAGACATGAAAACAATACTTTTAGAAAATACGAGGTGAACTGGGGCTCCTGATGAGGGACTAGCCATGCAAGGAGCTGCTGAATTTGTGGGATGAGAGACTCTGCAGAAATAAATGGAGCCCTTATGGTCACACTACTGATTAGAGAGCATGCTGTTGGTATAGGAGAATCAATAGAAAGTCCCTGTAGATTACTGATCAAGGAGAAATGGGATAATCGATGTTTTAAAGATTATTCTGCTAGTGAAGTGCTGCAAAGCAAGGCACAGTAAAACAGATCAACCAGTTTTCAAATTCTGGGTCTACCACTTACTCACTGTACTTTTGGGGAAGGCACTCAGCCTTTCTGAACTTCATTTACAACATTTGCAAAGTGGGTATAATATGCTCTAACTTGCAAAGTTCTTGTAAATACCAGTGAGGTCAGGTATGGAAGAAGCACACTGTAGAACTTAGCACACAGTAGATACTCAATACATAATAAGCATTGTTTCAATTTTATTTTTATGATGGAAGACAATCAATGGAGATCTATAATACCCTGCATTTCATCACTGACATCATCAGAGAATTGGAGAAAGATGGAGAAAGTGCTCTGCTGTTTACCAACTAGCCTACATTTTGTGCCATAGAAAAGTACAGAAGTCCCACCAGACCCCAGCTGGTGTACAAGTGCTTTGGATAACCCTGGGACATAAAATGGATTTGTGATTTTATCTCTCCTGAGAGGTTGTTCTGGTTGTGCATGCTACCATAACTAAATCCACTATCTGGACCCTCCTGTGTCTGGTGTAAAAGAATACTGAGCATCTGTTGTGAACCAGAAAGCCTAAAAGATTCTTTACAAGATTTCTCAGGCTGTGGTGGTTGTCGTTATGTCAGGACTGTGTCATACTAGATAATCCTGCTTGATGAACTGCTTGGAAAGATTCTTGGTGGGTGAAGTCCTGAGGTAAGAGACTCTAAATTTCTTATTAAAAAAACCTTTTAATTCCAATTCTCACCAGCAAAATTGTAACCTTAATTTCTTCTGTCCCCAGAGAATGACTACTACCCCCCTCCTTTTTTTTCTTTTCACTCCTCTTCAAGGCAAAAGTATATTGTCTCTGTTTCCTCTTTTCACTTTTTTCTTTCCACCTCTTATTTTAGTTGACTGCTCTCTGGCTTTAAACCCTAACACTCCACTAAACTGCTCTTGGTATATTTGCCAATGACCTCCATTTTGTCTAATTAAATGGATGTTTCCTAGTATCCATCTTGGTCCCCTGCCTGGCATCATACCTCATAGATGACTTACGCCTGCTCCTTACCCCTGCTCTTTCCTTACTTGGCCTCTGTGGCACCACATTCTTCAGGGTTTCTTTCCATCTTCTCTTCAGTCTCTTTACCAGGTTCCAACTTTTCTTCCAGGTATCTGAACTATGAACCCTTCTGGGACTTGGCTCTGAGATCTTTATTCTCCTCTATTTATATCCTTCTTTGAAGTGATCTCATCTAATCCTCAGACTTATGCTACCTTTATTCTGATACCTCTCACATTGATATTTCCTGCATTAATACTCTTCGGAAATTCAGACTCATAAATCAAATAACACCTGAGTTTTTCTTTTGAATGTTATCATGTACACAATAAAAGAACTTATCAACCCCACTCCTACACCTGTAATGCTTCCTGCTTCTTCACCCACATGCTTCTTCTCCTCAAGGCTCTGCACAAATGTAGTTCTCAAAGAGGTCTTCCCTGACCATCCTGTCTCATCTTGCCCCTCCTCCTTTTATCTCACCTTTGTTGTTTGTTTCATTCCTGAACACAATATTAAATATTTTGTTCATCTATATCTTTACTTATTTACTGTCTTCTTAATATTAAGATATAAATCTGTAGAGTAAGAATGCTTATCTGGCTTTCCATCTGCTAGATTTCCAGCAATAAGAACAGATATGAAACACAGTAGACATTTAATGAATGCTTCTTAACTTCATTAACAGAAAAAAAAAATAACTGTAATGCTTATATTTTGGCCCACTGTTCTCAGTATGTGGCATTAGCTAACCTTCATGAAAATTCTGATTAGGGCACTGTGTCTTGGTGTTGCTGACTGTCTTGTAGGTTGGCATATCTAAATACTACTAAGCCCATGACTAAGATTCAGGATAAAGAGCAGGTGCCACCAGTCATATAAAAATATTAAGAAAATTAGAAACAATTTACTGGGTCTCATGGGCAAAAATTGTGAATACAGAAGTGATATCACCATCTACCAACACTCTTTCTATGTTGATCCGAAGGCAGGGTTCTCAGACTGTTTTACTTCAATGTGGGTAAGATTGACAAAAAATGTAAAGTTAATGTTCCTCTTAGAATAGTTCCCCTTAGAACTGCTGCTGAGATCACTTGAATTAGTTGTAATGCAAGCATCTTCAGAAGAAATAAGTCAGATGCAAGAGCCACAGCTTTTTTATGAGATTCATAAAACTACAATTCAAAAAAATCTCTTCACTTCTCCCCATACTCCTGTCCAACAAGGGTCCAGGCTAGAATAAGCATCCTGGAGGAAAAGACATATAAACTGTAATCCCAGGATCAACTAGAACTACCAGTTAAAGTACATGAGGATGATGGGTTTGGAAGTAGGAATCTGAAGCATAAAGTCTCAATGAAGTAATCTATTTAAATAATCTACAGAAAAGCTTCAGTTACAACAGGAACGTTCATAAAAATTTTAGTCAAATCTCTGGATTTTTGAGGATTAACACTTCACTGACTTCTATAAAGCATGAAATTGACTCACGAGAAAGACTGCAAATGAGATCATGCTTGGTGTTTTTTTTTATAGTATTAGGTGAGATGAATCATTTCTCCCTATTTTACATTACTTTAAATAAACTGAAATCAGCAAGAGTATATTTTTGGCTTCCATTACTTCTAAAAGAGTTTAAAAATTTTTACTAATAATCTCAGTCTACCCAACATTGGACCAAAGGATTTTGGACCAATCTGTGCCATGAAAAAAATGTCCAGATTACAATCAGTGCTATAACTTCTCGAAGTTCACTCACTACTTAACTTCCCTATCAAATACTCCTCCTGTTATATGTCAAGAAAAGGAGCTAATCAGATTGGAAGTTATTAACTACAACATCACAATGAAATAAAATGACATAATTTTAAAAAACACTTAGCGTATTTTAGTAACACCTGGATACTTATATATTTCAGAGAAAGAATAATATTTATACATTAAAAGGCCAATAATAAAACATTGACATATTCTTCCAATAAGAAGATCAAATGCTTCATTTTATCTTTCTCATGACATCACCTTCATTCTTATAGCCTGTCTAATAAAGGTTAACTCAGTAGGTCTGGGGTACGTTCACATTCCAAAGAAAGGTCTAGCCCTCGACTGGCTCCTGGAAGAAAATATGTAAGCCCTTGGAATATCTTGCCTGATTAAAATGTTTTGTATATGTTTTGGACTACCACATAAACCACTAGATTGCTTATACTGATAATGTGATGTATGGTGAGGGTCTTAGGCTACACTGAATCAGTTTAATTTCTGAAGGGGCCTCAGTCTGAGTAACTGAGATCAGCTGCATGAGCTCTCCATGCCTACCTATGACTGTCCCCCACAACAATAAAAATACTGAACACCAAGGCTTGGGTGAGCTTTCCTGGTGGGCAATACCCCATACATGTTGTCACATATCATTTCTGGGAGAATTAAATACTGTCTGTACAACTCTGCTGCGAGAGGACAATTAGAAATCTGTGCCCATTTCTCTCTTGGACTCCAGTTTATGCACCTTTTGCTTTTACTGGTTTCCATTTATAGCCTTTCACTGTAATAAACTGTAACTTTGAGCATAAAACTTTCTGAGTTCTCTGTGTCCTTCTAGTGGATCTCTGAACCTAAGGAGTGGCCTTGGAGGAGACTCCTGAGCCCAGTTGGTCCTCAAAATGGGATTTCCTAGAATGACCCTGACTCACTGAAACATAGCGAAAGCACAGCTTAGAAAAAGGAAGCATGAGTAGGGGTGATTATAGGATGGTCTCATTTTGCCCCAGTTGAACAGGGCCTTAGTCTTCTTAACCTATAATCCTTAGAAACCACTGAATATCATTCTTGCTAACAATCATCAAAGAGATCTGAAATAGATCCATCCAATATTGAAAGTATCAGATTTCACCTAATAAGCAATTTGGGATGCCAAAAGCTCTAATATTTGCTGCATTTGTTTTTAGATCTGTGTCTGACTCATTCTATTATAGCACAGAAAGAAATTTCTTTTTTGGCTCAACATGGAGCTTGATAATCAGTTTTCCACATAGGGTTAGCATTCCATTATTTTTCAGATGTACCTCAGTTGGAATTGAGAATTAATTAGCACCAAATCTACATTACCTCTCAAATGGCATCATTTGAACTGGACCACATTATAAGGCTAGTTCTCAAGCCTGGCCTAGGGTCAAGCTCTCCCCACCTCCAGTGAGAGGGTGCTGAGGGAAACTTCAGAAGGTTCACACCATGGATGTTCTCAGCATCTAGGTCCAAACGTATGGCAATACTGGACACACTCATGAAAGAATACTCAGAGGTGGTAGAGAAATAGACATGCTTAACTGTTGAAGTCGGTAAATACAAAACCCATACCCTTGGTAGTTGGGGATTTTCAGAAGTGAATTCTTCTTTTCTTTGATAAGTCCAAGAAGAACTGCTTAATGAAGGATTTAAAAAGAAATCTGAGGAGTAAATAGAGATAAATCACTAAGAGAAGAGAGACTGAGACAGCTAAAAGCAATGGAAGCCCAGGGTTTCACAGTTCCTGATGCAGCTGACAATCACTACAGGAGGACACAGCTATTTGGTATAGGGAAGAAAATCCTGAGCCCGTAAATCAAAGAGGCTTTAGAATTCCTGTTAAGGAGATTACAAAATGAGGCTTCTGTGGCTCACTTTTAAAATATATGTTAAGCTTCTTTCATTCAATAAAAGTTTTAAAAATGAAAAGTATTTTCCAAAGAATATCAGAACCTGTAATACAGAAAACAAATCGCATGCTTTTTGAAATAATTCACTTAAATAAATGGGAAACAAGTCAGAAGATGTAATGGAAGATAGACCAAGTTTGCAATATCATCAAAACAAATAAAATACTATAGAATAAAATCAAGACGTATATAACATTATATTAAGAATTGTTCAAATGTTAATGAGACAAAAATTTGTAAAAGAGGGTTAGAAATTAAAATGTCAATCCTTATAATCAATGTGTACATTTAATAGGATTCAGATAAATATGGCAAAAAGGTTTTTTGGGAAGTAGAAAAACTTATTTTAAGGCAGATATGTAAAAACTAAAAGTAAGAACATCCAGTGCAATTTTGGGGGGAAAATGGTAAATGATGAGGGAAAGGGATTCACTATAATCACATGTTAAAACATCCCAACCATTACCACACTAGTACTGACCCCTGAATATTTAAACATCAATAAGACAGTCCTGAAAGCTTAAAAATAGACTCAAATTCATACCGAAATCCAATATATGATGAATTTGGTGTTTTGCATTAATGAAAGGATATGGATTTTGCAGTAAATGGTATCTGGACTATAGGTAACCATATGCAAAAAAGTTTGAGTTCCCTTATACATTTTACAAAATAAATTTCAGATGGATCAAATTGAAACATGAAAAATTCAAAGAAAACCTACGTAATATATCTGAGCTTTAAAAAAATAATAATACTGTAGGGGCACCTGGGTGGCTCAGTCAGTTAAGTGGCTGGCTCTTGATTTCGTGAGATCAAGCCCATGTTGGGCTCCGTTCTGGGCTTGGAGCTTGCTTAAGAGTCTCTTTCTTCCCCTCCCTCTGCCCCTCCCCCCTACTCATGTGCTCTCTCTCTCAGATTAAATAATATATAAAAAAATTTAATAATAGTACTGTAATAAAGAGGCCCTTTTTCTTTTTTTTTTTTTTTTGAGATTTACTTACTTATTTTAGAGAGAGAGAGTGCGAGGGAGCTGGGGGAGTGGGGTAGAGGGAGAGGGAGAGAGAGAATCCTCAAGCCAACTCCACACTGAGCACTGAGCCTGACAGGGGGCTCGATTCCAGGACTCTGAGACCATGACCTTAGCCGAAACCAAGAGTCAGCCGCTTAATTGGCTGAGCCATCCAGGTGGCTTTTAAATGTTACATGAAAGAATGACATAAAATAAAAAATTAATAAATTCACCTACATAAAAATAATGAAATTATTTATTAAAAATATATAAGCAAAACAAAAAGATAAATGACAAGATGGAAAAAAACTGCAATTTATATCAGACAAGGAGATAATTTCTTCACACTATAAGGAGCCCCTCATATAACAGTGAGAAAAAGAACAATCCCATGAAACACTGGGCTAAAACAGTAGAAGAAAATAAAGGTGTAGGGGTGATAAGGAGATGTGCAAATTAAAACTATAAGTTATCTGTTTTACTTCTAAAAGCAGCAAGATGGAGGGGAGGTGGTTGGGGTAACTGGATGATGGGCATTAAGGAGAGCATATGATGTACTGACCATTGGGTGTTATATGCAACTGATGAATCACTGAACTCTACCTCTGAAGCTAATACTACACTATATGTTAATTCATTGAATTTAAATTTAAAAAAATAAACATAAAAAAATAAATAAAAGCAGCAAGAAATGACACGAATGTTGGGATATCAGGCTGGCCAAGGGTTTGAGGTAACAGGCCATTTCTCATATTTGCTAGTGACCGTGCAAAGTGTCACAATTATATATCAAAACTTTAAATGCACAAAAACCTCTGACCCAGCAAGTTCGTTTTTAAGACTATCTTACAGATAACTTTGCCCGAGCGGAAAATGACAGACGGACTAGGTTATGTGTTGCAGCACTGTGGTAAAATGACAAAAGACTGAAACAACTCTCAAGTCCATCTATCAGGTACTGGTAATGTAAACCATGGGACAGATGTGTAACGGGACACTCTGCCGTCATTAAAATTAAAAGGGAAACACTATTTTAACTATCATGAGACAATCTCCAAGATTTATCATAAAGTTAAAAAAAGAAGGATGCAGAAACTGCACAATTTAAATTATCACATGGATAAAATAATAATTTGTTCCAGTTCCTAACTGCTATTGTTATGAAGTTTTGCCTCTTTATTTGCTCACCAGGATAAAGTACCTTTTCTTTTGTCTCTGCAACTTTATCAAATGCCCAGGTTCTGTCTAAACCATGGAGGCCACTACAACCCCTCATTCCAGGCAGCTTTTCCTGTCTGACCTAACTTAATATAAATAACTTCAATGCACCCAGTTGAGCCCTAATGTGTGACAGTTTGGGATGTAGTCAGTGCTTATTAAATACTTCTCTAATAAATACATGACCAATTGAATTGCAATACATGATCATCAAAATTACTCAAATAATATTATTTATAAGAAATGACATAATTTGGGGCGCCTGGGTGGTTCAGTCGTTAAGCGTCTGCCTTCGGCTCGGGTCATGATCCCGGTGTCCTGGGATCAAGCCCCGCATCGGGCTCCCTGCTCTGCGGGAAGCCTGCTTCTCCCCTCCCTCTCCCCCTGCTTGTGTTCCCTCTCTCGCTGTGCCTCTCTCTGTCAAATAAAGAAATAAAATCTTTAAAAAAAAAAAGAAATGACATAATTTTTCAAAATGGAAACTTTTATTATTATATATGTGTACTTCTGTGATAAAAATAACTCACATTCATTGAAGATAAATTTATAAAGCACACAAAACTATAAAAATAACAAAAATAAACTTTAATCCCTTCAGTGACCTAGCTTTATAAGTATTTTTAAAAAAATGGACTGCAACTGTACCACAAATTAAATTCTTCTAACCAACTTTTCCAAATTCATCTGCATGCAATAAATAACTAGTTTATCTGGAAAGGGATCTAGAGGATGGGCAAGAAATTCAGTTTGCAAATTTTACAAAAACATTCAATTGCTCCTGGAAATCTTTTTGGTTTCCTGACATAAAGACGTTATTGGTCATCAGAAAAAGCAGCCAATTTCTCAGCATTAGTCTGATTTCAAAGCAGCCCTGCCCTACTTTCACTTTCAGTCCACTTATATTAATAGAAGATAAAGTATTAGATTTTGTCCTGAAGTTGACACCAGAATTTTGCATCCATGAAGAAGGTAAGGATAAACTTTAGACCTTATCATTTACAAAATATGAAGCAGGCTGACAGAAAGTTAGGGAGAGCAAAGAGAGGAGAAAAAAGGAGAATTGGTGAGTTCTCTGTTTCTCTCAGAGAGTTCCATAGAGCCCCCAACTCTACTGACATGCTGGTCATTTTCTCAGCCCATATTCCTGATAGCTTGGATAAGAATCTGAATTTTAGATCAGGCATTAAATCATTCATATTTACCACAAAAGTGTCTGGATTACATTTGTTAACTATGACCTAAAAGAGGCAGCAGTTCTTTTCTTTTCTTTCTTTCTTTTCTTCCACCCTCTCTCGCTCCCTCTCTCCTCCTCTCCTCACTTCTCCTCTCCCTCTCTTTCTTTCTCTCTCTCTCTTTCTTTTCTCTTTTTGAGGCAGAGCATTTACAATGAAATGTCCTAAGTAGCCTTTTTATTAGTGTAAGAACTTTTGCAGTACTTTTTAAGCCTTCAAATTAAAGCATAACATAGAAACAGAAAAGTGCTCAGCTCAAAAGTATATAGTAGGTGAAACACACAAAATAAAGCCATCCCTGTACTTATTACTTAGGTTAAAAATAGGGAGTACTCCCAATATCCCAGAAACTTGTGCTTCTTCTACTCAACAACTCCACCCTTCTCAAAGATGCCTACTCTCCTTACTTTTCACATCAGAGACTAAGTTTGTTCATTTGTGAATTATATAAGTGGAATCAAACAGAATGTTTTCTGTTGTGTCCCACTTATTTTATTCAACATTATGACTGTGAAATGTATCCATGTTGTTGGGTTTAACTGTAGTTTGATTATTTTCATTACTATAATACATTCTGTTGTACAAATAGGCCAGTATTTAGCTATTTTACTGCGGACGGACATTTGGGTTATATTGAGTTTGGAGTCATTACACATATTGCTGCTATGATCATTCTATATATGTTCTTTATGCACATGTACCCATGTATCTGCTAGGCATACACTTAGGAGTGAAATGACCAGGTCACAGGGAACTTTTTGTCAGCTTAAGTAAATGATTCCAGTTTTCCTGAGTGCACTGTAAATCATCCTGAATTTTACAATGGTTTCTGAAAAAGAAACAGCTTTTCAAGAAGAGCGTTACAACTCGGCAATAATTTCTATATATTTAATGATTCTACCTTTTCATAGTGGCAGATGAATTAAACAAATATACTTTATATTGGCTTGGGAGTGACGTACCTATGACAACTAGCAAAATGTGTGAAATAAACTGTGTTGTAAATAGAAGTTTCTGATTCAACAGGCTCTGTATAATACCCCAAGAAGAGGAGTAAGATGGCTGGAAAGGAAAGAGGGGAAGAAGACAAGACAAAGGAAGGAAAAGAGATGGATTAAAAAAAGAAAGAAGGAAAAGAAAGGATGCTGATCATGCTAAAATTTGGTGAAATACACTAGACATATACACTCAGCAAAAAATTGGCACCAGCGTAAAGAGAGCAGCTCTCCTTGGTTACAAGGACTTGATATCCTTCTTCAGGTCTGGTCACTGCTCCTACAGTTTGGGAAGGATATTTCCTGGGTAGCCGGGCCACACACTGACCTAAGTCTGGCATTTGGGTTACTGGAGCATTCCAAGTTACACAGAGGAAACCCATCTACACCCAGAATCCACAGAGTCCTGAGACTTTGGACCCTTCAAAGAGTACTCAGGATAAGCCTAGATCAGAGAATTCTGTACACTTCGTCATGCGAGCCTTTTTCTTAGCTCATGCTACCTCTGTTAGGTGCCTTTCATCAACACAAATGCTGATTTTGAAGCCCTTGGTAGTATAATGAGTGACAAGTAGAGCAAGTGTAAATTTTGTAAGTTTAGCCAGCAGATTGATGTGATACCCAAAGTCACACATTAAAAAAAAAAAAGTATTTAAAAATTTTAATTCCAGGAGGGGCGCCTGGATGGCTCAGTCATTAAGCATCTGCCTTCGGCTCAGGTCATGATCTCAGGGTCCTGGGATCGAGCCCCGCATCGGGCTCCCTGCTCAGTGGGAAGCCTGCTTTTCCCTCTCTCACCCCCCTGCCCCCGCCGCTTGTGTTCCCTCTCTCGCTGTGTCTCTGTCAAATAAATAAATAAAATCTTTAAAAAAATTTTTAATTCCAGGGTAGTTAACATACAGTGTTACATTAATTTCAGGTGTATAATAAAGTGATCCAACAATCCCATCTATTATTCAGTGCTCATCAAGATAAGTGTACTCCTAATCCTCTTCACCTATTTCACTCATCCCTCCACCCACCTCCCCTCTGGTAATTATTGGTTTGTTCTCTATAGTTACGAATCTGTTCCTTGGTTTGTCTCTTTCTTAACTTTGTTCATTTGTCTTGTTTCTTAAATTCTACATATAAGTAAGATTATATGGTATTTGTCTTTCTCTGACTGGCTTATTTTACTTAGCATTATACTCTCTAGAGAACTACATCCATGTTGTTGCAAATGGCAAGATTTCATTCCTTTTTATGAATGAGTAAAATTCCATTGTGTGTGTGTGTGTATATATATATATATATGTATGTATATATATACACACCACATCTTCTTAATCCATTCATCTATCGATGGACACTTGGACTGCTTTCATAGTTTGGCTATTGTAAATAATGCTACTATAAACATAGGGGTGCATGTATCCTATTGAATTAGTGTTCCCATATATTTTGGGTAAATACCCAATAGTGTGATACTGGATCAGAGGGTAGTTCTATTTTTAGTTTTTTGAGGAATATCCAAACTGTCTTCCACAGTGGCTGGCCCAGTTTGCATTCCCACCAACAGTGCAAGAAGGCTCCTTTTTCTCCACATCCTTGGCAACACTTGTTGTTTCCTATATTTTAAATTTTAGCCATTCTGACAGGTGTGAGGTGATATCTCATTGTAGTTTTGATTTATATTTCCCTGATGATGAGTGCTGTTAAGCATCTTTTCATGTCTGTGTTGGCCATCTGTATGTCGTCTTTGGAGAAATGTCTGTTCATGTCTTCTGCCCATTTCTTTTTTTTTTTTTTTTTTTTGAGAGAGAGAGACAGAGAGAGAGCTAGTGTGTGCACGAGTGGGGAGGGGCGAGGGAGAGAGAGAGAATCTTCAGCAGGCTCTACGCTCAGTGCAGACCCAATGTGAGGCTCAATCTCACAACCCTGAGATCATGACCTGAGCCGAAATCAAGAGTCAGACACTTAACAGACTGAGCCACCCAGGTGCCCCTCTTCTGCCCATTTTTTAGCTGGATTATTTGGTTTTTTGGTGTTGAGTTGTATCAGTCCTTTATATATTTTGGATGCTAG
The DNA here is from genome assembly GCF_011800145.1 of Mirounga leonina. Lineage (NCBI taxonomy): Eukaryota > Metazoa > Chordata > Mammalia > Carnivora > Phocidae > Mirounga > Mirounga leonina. Next base: position 20,289,046 of record NW_023270447.1, read on the forward strand.
CCTTTTATCAGCTATGTCATTTGCAAATATCTTCTCCTATTCAGTAGGATGTCTTATAGTTTTGTTGGTTGTTTCCTTAGCTGTGCATCAGCCTTTTATTTTGATGTAGTCCCAAATTTATTTTGGCTTTTGTTTCCCTTGCCTCAGGAGACATAACTAGAAAAATGTTATAGCCGATGTCAGAGAGACTCCTCCCTATGCTCTCTTCTAGGACTTTTTTGTTTTCAGGTCTCACATTTAGGTCCTTAATACATTTTGAGTTTATTTTTGTGTATGGTATAAGAAAGTGATCCGGTTTGATTCCTTTCATGTAGCTGTCCAGATTTCCCAGCACCATTTGTTGAAGAGAAAGTCTTTTTTCCATTGCATTTTCTTGACTCCTTTGTCAAGGATTAATTAATCATAAAAACATGGGTTTATTTCTGGGTTTTCTATTCTGTTCCATTGATCTATGTGTCTTTTTTTGTTCCAGTACCATATTGTTTTGATTACTGCAGCTTTATAGTATATCTTGAAATCTGGGATTGTGATACCTCCAGTTCTATTCTTTTTAAAGATAGCTTTGGGGCACCTGGGTGGCTGAGTCGGTTAAACGTCTGCCTTCGGCTCAGGTCATGATCCCAGGGTCCTGGGATCTAGCCCCCCACTGGGCTCCCTGGTCATCAGGAAGCCTGCTTCTCCCTCTCCCTCTGCCTCTACCCCGGCTTGTGCTCTCTCTCTGTCTCTCAAATAAATAAAATCTTTAAAAAAAAAAATAAAGATAGCTTTGGCTTTTGGGGGTCTTTTGGAGTTCCACACAAGTTTTAGGATTGTTCTTCTGTGAAAAATGCTATTGGTATTTTGATAGGTATTGCATTAAATGTGTAGATTGCTTTGGGTAATATAGACATTTTAATGATGCTTGTTCTTCCAATCTGTGAGCATGGAATGCTTTTCCATTTCTTTGTGTCCTCTTCAATTTCTTTCATAAGGTATTGTTGGATTCAGTTTGCTAGTATTAGGATGAGGATTTTTACATCTATGTTCATTGGAGATATTGGCCTGTAGTTCTTTCTTTCTTTTTCTTTTTGGAGTGTCCTTATCTCATTTTGGTATCAGGGTAATGCTGGCCACACAGAATGAATTTGGAAGTTTTCCTTCCTTTTCTATTTTTTCAAATACTTTGAGAAGAATGGATATTAACTCTTCTTTAAACGTTTGATAGCGTTCACCTGTGAAGCCATCTGGTCTTGAACTTTTGTTTGTTGGGAGTTTTTTTTATTACTGATTCAATTTCATTGCTGATAATTGGTCTATTCAAATTTTTTATTTCCTGATTTAGTTGTGGGATGTTATATGTCTCTAGACATTTATCCATTTCTTCTAGGTTGTCCAATTTGTTGGCATATAGTTTTTCATAATATTCTCTTATAATCCTTTGTATTTCTGTGGTGTCATTTATTATTCCTGCTCTTTCATTTCTGATTTTATTTGAATCCTTTCTTGTTTTTTGATGAGGTTGGCTAAAGATTTATCATTTTTGTTGATCTTTTCAAAGAATCAGCTCCTAGTTTCATTGATCTATTCTATTGTACTTTTAGTTTCTATTTTGTTTATTTCTGCTCTAATCATTATTTCCTTCCTTACACTGGTTTTGGGTTTTGTTTGTTCTTTTTCTAATTCCTTTAGGTATAAGGCTAGTTGTTTATTTAAGATTTTTTTCATTTTTGAGGTAGGCATGTATTGCTATAAATTTCTCTCTTAAAACCATTTTTGGGGGTGCCTGGGTGGTTCAGTATGTTAAGCATCTGCCTTCGGCTCAGGTTATGATCTCAGGGTCCCGGCATCAGAGTCCTGCACTGGGTTTCCTGCTCAGCGGAGCATCTGCTTCCCCCTCTCCCACTCCCCCCTCCTTCCTGTTCGTGCACTCTCTCCCTCTCTCTCAAATAAATAAATAAAATCTTAAAAAAAAAACAAAACCACTTTTATTGCATCCCAAAGATTTTGGACTGCTGTGTTTTCATTTTCATTTCTATGTATTTTTTTTTATTTCCCTTTTGGTTTCATGCTTGACTCATTCATTATTTAGTAGCCTGTTATTTAATCTCTATGTATTTGTGTTTTTTCTAGACTTTTTTCTTGTGGTTGATTTCTAGCTTCATAGTGTTGTGGTCAGAAAAGATGCATGGTCTGACTTTGAACTTTTTGAATTTGTTGAGACTTGTTTTGTGGATTAATAGGTGATCTCTTCTGGAGAATGTTCTGTGTGCACTTGAAAAGACTATGTATTTTGCTGTTTTAGGATGGAATGATCTGAATATACCTGTTAAATCCATTTGATCCAATATGTCATTCAAAGCTACTATTTCCTTGTTGATCTTCTGTCTGTATGATCTGTCCATTGTTGCAAGTGGGGTGTTGAAGTCCCTTACTATTATTGTATTACTATCGGTTACTTCCTTTATGTTTATTAACCACTTTATGTACTTGGGTGCTATGTTGGTTGCATAAATTCTTATGATTGTTATATCTTCTTGTTGGATTGTCTCCTTTATGATTTTATAGTGTCCTTCTTTGTCTCTTGTTACAGTCTTCATTTTAAAGTCTTTTTTGTCTAAATATTGCTACCCTAGCTTTCTTTTCACATTCATTTGCACGATAAGCATTTCTCCATCCCCTCACTTTCAATCTGTATGTGTCTTTAAGTCTGAAAAGAGTTCTCTTGTTGGCAGCCTTTAGATGGGTCTTGTTTTTTTATACATTCCGTCACCCTATGTCTTTTAATTGGAGAGTTTAGTCAATGTACATTCAAAGTAATTTTTGATAGGTATGTAATTATTGCCATTTTGTTACTTGCCTTATGGTTGTTTTTGTAGTTCCTCTCTGTTCCTTTTTTCCCTTGCTTTCTTCTCTCATGATAAGGTGATTTTCTTTAATGAGAAACTTGGATTCCTTTCTCTTTATTTTTTGCATATCTTTTACTGGTTTTTCATTTTTGGTTATCATTAGGTTTATATGTAACATCTTCTGCACAAAGACTCTATATTAAGTTGATGGTTGCTTAAGTTTGAACCCATTCTCTATTCCTCGCCCTTCCCCACCTCTGTTTTAGGTATATAGTGTCATACTTTACATCCTTTTATTTTATGAGTCACTCGACTTTTACAGATATATATATATATATATATTTTTTTTAAGATTTTATTTATTTATTTGACAGAGAGAGAGCACAAGCAGGGTGAATGGCATGCAGAGGCTGAGGGAGAAGCAGGCTCCCTGCAGAGCAGGGGGAGACTGAGGATCCCAGGATCATGACCTGAGCCGAAGGTAGACGCTTAACCGACTGAGCCACCCAGGCACCCAGATATATTTATTTTTACTGCTTTTGTGCTTCCTATTTTTCTTACTCGTATTTATCCTTCCCTTCCACTCAAAAGAGTCCCCTTTAATATCTTGCAGGGCTGGTTTAGTGGTCATGAATTCCTTTAAATTTTGTCTGGGAAACTCTTTATTTCTCCTTCTATTCTGAATGATACCCTGCTAGATAGAGTATTTTTGGTTGTAGATTTTTCCCTTTCAGCACTGTGAATGTTTCATGCCTCCGCCTTCTGTCCTTCAAAGTTTGTACTGAAAAATCTGCTGACAGCCTATTAGGATCCCTTGTATGTAACTGTTTTCTCTTGCCACTTTTAAAACTCTTTATCACTACTTTGTGCCATTTTAATTACTCTGTGTCATTTATGAAGGAAGAATAAATATCTTTAACCTTTAGGGTTCTTGCAAGAGTCAGTAAGATCATGTGATTAAGACATCTGGACCAGGGCTGGACATAGTAAGGGATTCAATAAAGGTTAAGAAGCACTAGAAGGCTATTACAGAAGTAAATCTTTGGACACAGGTCATACCCCATTAGTCATTACTAGCAAGTAAGGCCATGATAAAGAAAGAGTTGTGCCATCCGCCAATGCTAGTCTTTGTATTGAGATGACACAGGGTGTCTCATCCCCCACTGGGCCAACATGCAGGATGACCCTGTGTCAGGGGATGACTTGTGGTCTAGTAGTCTCTTCAGAGACTCTTTTTGATTTACTGGAGCCTGGCTCACATGAGTCCGGTGAAAAAACTCACCAGTGGTCAGTGAATTAGGAAGCATTAAAGAATCTCTACAAGATTCTCAATTATCTCACTGAGACATTAATTTGCATTTTCTTCACTATAAATGAGACGGAGTACCTTTTCATGTTTATTTGCTATTTTGTTTTCCAGTGAAATCCCTGCAGATGTCTCTCTTGAGCAGTCTTTTTCACCTTGATTTGTAAGAATTATGAGTTTTTATTGGTTAGGTGAGTGCAAATGTCATCTATTCTGTGACTGCCTTTTAACACTTTTAAGAGTGGTTTTCCATGAAAGATGAACCTAGTTTCGATATAGTCAAACTTAATATTTTACTTTATGGAGCTGGTGGTAAGCTATGTATGTGTTCTGTAAGAATTATTTTTCTCAGGGTGCCTGGTTGGCTCAGTTGGTTAAGCATCTGCCTTCAGCTCAGGTCATGATCTCGGGGTTCTGGGATCAAGCCCCACGTTGGGCTCCCTGCTTAGCAGGGTGTCTGCTTCTCCCTCTCCCTCTGCTTCTTCCTCTCCCAGCTCTTGTGCTCTCACTCACTCTCTTTCTCCTTCTCAAATAAATAAATAAAATCTTTAAAAAAAAAAAAGAATTATTTTTCTCATCTAAGGTCATGGCTTTATCTATATACATTAAATAGTTTTCTTCCCCATTCCTGTGATTAAATTGTATTGGGAAATTGTACCCACCTCTAAAAATATACTTTAGACCCATATTTCACACCATCTGAAAATAGCAATTTTCAGTGAATTATAGATCTAAAAGTGAAAGGTAAAATAATATTTTAGAAAATAACACAGGTAAATAACACAAAGACTCCAGATGACAGAAAAATTCCTACAGAACACACACACCACCACCACCACAATAATTTACAAATAATAACAGTTTTCGTTGATTATTTTCAATCTTTATACTTTTTTTCCTCATTCTACTTGCACACTGGAATGGACAGACCACCCTATACTGTGAAGTCAGCTTCACTTTGAAAATGTCTTTATTTGGCATTCTTTTTGGAAACATTTTTACTGAGTAGAGAATTGTGGTTGCACATTCTTTTTCATTCAGTACTTTAGACATGTTATTCCACTTTCTTCCTACTTGCATATATTTTAGGAAGAAGTCCTCTGACATTCCAATTTTTGGTCTTCAGTGGTAGTGCTTCTTTTTTCTCTAGCTGTCTTTAAGGTTTTCTCTGAATAAGTGGACTTCATGAATTAGACTATGGTGTGCATAGGTGTGTTTTTGCATGTTATTTATTCTTCATGGGGTTGGTTCTCTAAACCTCTGGAAATGCAGTTTCTTGTCTTTAATTAATTTTGGAAAAATTGTATATCCCTTTCTTATTCTCTTCTACTTTTGCTATTCCAATTACATGTATATTAAATTTTTTGATATCACTCTATGGGATGTCTTTGAGTATCTCTAAAAGACAATCCTCCCTCACACACACACTCCCCTTCAAATTTTTTTAAAGATTTATTTATTTATTTTTAGAGAGAGAAAGAGAGAGCAAGAGCGGGGGTAGGGGCAGTGGGAGAGGGAGAAAGAGTCCTCAAGCAGACTCCCTGCTGAGTGTGGATCCTGATATGGGACTTGATCCCAGGACCCTGATGTCATGACCTGAGCTGAAATCCTGAGTCAGCCTTCTAACTAACTGAGCCACTCAGGCGCCCCTTCCCTCAAGTTTTTAAGTCTCCCCACTTTATGTGAACTCTCTAATACCAAAGAAATTGTAAAAAGGAAACACCGAGCCAGGAATAACTTTTTTCTCTTTATGAATGGGACCTGAAGAGGTTTTAGAGTGAGCCTATTGAATAATGAGACCTGAAACCTAAAATCAAAACTTTGAAATACCGGCGCCTGGGTGGCTCAGTCGTTAAGCGCCTGCCTTCGGCTCAGTTCATGATCCCAGGGTCCTGGGATCGAGCCCCGCATCAGGCTCCCTGCTCAGCAGGAAGCCTGCTTCTCCCTCTCCCACTCCCCCTGCTTCTGTTCCTGCTCTCGCTGTCTCTCTGTCAAATAAACAAAATCTTAAAAAAAAAAAACAATAACAACTTTGAAATATCTTTTAAATAACCTACATATAACTTAAATGGACCAGCCCTGGCAAGCACTGCAAACGTATAAAGGGGGTACTTCTTGAGGTGTGGCCCAACAACAGTGCACTCACATATGTCTTCACAGCAAAAGAGATGCGGTGGGCCATTGAGGGGCCATCCCAGGAGACTGTTGTGAAGGTGTTCTCTGGACTGGGTCTCTGGGACAAGAATGAGATGCTTTTTCACATCAGGCCCATTTATAAGTCCCTGAACTGTTGGAAGTCAGGGCAGTGTCTAAGCAGGGTGCTTCTGGAAGAAAGAATGACCAGGTGCCTGGAGCTGGACTCCAGGGAGTGGTTGTGGCCATCATCAGTGATCAAGCTATATCCTACCTCATTTAAGGGTGGATGCACCCTTAGAGGCACCATGGGTTCGAAAAGACTAGAGAAGGGGCACAGTGAACCTGTCAGGGCCTCTCCTCGCAGAAAGTGGCATGAGGGAAACGGGCATGAGGGAAACTGGATTTTTATACATTCATATGTAATCCTAGCATTCCAGTATCTAAGAAGTCTTACCAGAGGCTCTACCTTCCCTTAAATATTCATCCTACAAATTAAAAACTCTGTAATTTCAGTTTTCCTTTTAAGCTCCATGTTCCAGGTACAGGAAGAACAAACTGGGGTTGTACTCTGTCTCTCTAGTGATGTAATCTTATTCCAGCTTGTGAGCAAAGCCATATATTTACACAGCCAACTCATTAAGCATTTTCCATGCCATACATTTTGTGTAGTTCTGAAAGCCTAGCCTTTGATTCTGTTTTTATGCCTAGCAATATCCAAGGTACTGTTTAGTTTTGCTTTGTTTTTATTGTTTTGTCACAGCAGGCTTCTCCAAGTCTAGAATTACCCAGGCCTATAAATCTTGTCCCTTAGGGGCCATTATTCCTTTGTACCTACATTTCTTTCAGTTGAAAAACTGCACTCAACAGAATTCTAAACCGAAACAGCTTCAAGTTTGGGCTTGTCTGAAAGATCCAGCACATCTGCAGCTTTCTGGTCTTCCACCAAGCTTTGCGTACAGGATATCCTGTCTGAGAATTTCCAGTAGGCCCCAAAGCAGAGTACGCTTTGTGCCACATAAGCACACTTTCTAAAACAAGATGCCAGATCATTTTATCTGGAGTTAATAAAATATGAAAAAATATGAAAATTTTATTAATTTCATATAAATATGAAAATTTAACTTCATTTCAGTTAAATCAAGCCTCATTAACTTCCTTTTGTTTATGAAATCATGTTAATAATTCTTCCTTTACTTTTGTACTTTGTGACTTTTTGTACTTGTACTTTGTGACTCAGACTTACAGAATATATTTTTTAAATATATTTTTCCTTGCTACAATTTCCCAGCATGGAAGCTGGGTGAAAGACTCTGAATTTATTTTTCAACAACAACAACAACAACTTAAAAATAATATTAAAAGTGAGTTAATGGTAAATGTTAAAATATGATAAAAATAACTAATAAAATATTGATTGAAATGTTAAAAGAACTAACTAGCCGTATATTCTTCATCTCTAGAGTCATATTTTTGTAGTGTAGTGTCATGGAACAAAATAAAAAGCAAAAATGAGAGGTAGAGGCAGACAGACGGACAGACAGGTAAGGGGCTTTTTTGATTCAGTTGGTGAGGAAGGACCCTTCTTTGGGGCTTGGGGCAGTGCCCAACTCTCATTCTGCATCAATCTCTGTGTCTCAGTAAGTACGTTGTCACTAAACTCAGCCCAGTGAAGATTCAACTCTAGAAATTGCTCCGTTTAGTTTCAGATCTTTTAAAAAAGCTGTCTCTGATACTGTTGCATACTTTTAGAACTATGATGGAATTTTCAGCTCTAAATATTTATGATTCTATTTTATAAGATGAGCTCATGGCAACCCAGGTAGAGGTTATATTTTTCTAGCCGCTCTTGCACTAGAAAAAGGAAGAACAAACTAAACTCAAAGCTAGCAGAGGGAAATCAATAGTAAGAATTAGAGATAAATGAAATAGAGAATAGAACAACCATAGAGAAAATCAATTACCATCCTTCCCTTCTCCTTCACTAATAGAATACCTGCTTGTTTGCTGTGTATATGTGTTCCTAGGATGCTCATAGCAATTCCAGTTTCCCCTGTGGCTGGATCTGATAATGCAATAACTTACGATCTATTGTTTTTAAGTAGAAGTGATGAGTTCTTAAAGGAGGGGCCTATCCTTCTTTCTCGTCTCCAATCTGCTCTTACTACAGATATGATGGCATACTGCATAGATGGCTAAGCATATGATAGAAGAGTCCTGGGCCCCAATTTTGTGAAACACATCTATCCTGCCAGTTATGCACTATTGATCCTAGAATTTATGTAATAGACTAGCATCCTTAATATATTTAGTAGCATATTTGTTTGTGAGGCTTTTTTTTTTTTTGGTTTCTCACAGCTAAACCTAATTCTAACTGATTTGGTTACTCTAGTATTACTTTGAGGGCAGAGGCCACAGTTGATAAATGATTTTGTCCCAGGAAACAAGCAGTTTCAGGTACATGATAGATGCTCATTCAGTATATTTCACTAAATAAAAACACAGTATGAATAGGACTGGATGTCAAGGAATAACAACATGAAAGCATACCATTCAAAAAATACTAGGTGATCTGGAGCCCTTGACAAGACACTGGTCATGCAAGGAAAGAGCCTTCTAGCAATTGCCGGTTTATGGGATAAGAAATAAGAGGAAACCATCTCGTCATACTAAATCCATTAGAGAATGTATCATTGATATAGGAGGGTCAATAGAAAGCCCCTGTATATTACTGATGAAAGAGTACATGGAGTAATCAGTGTTGCTGAGAAAGATTATTCTGCAAGATAAGTGGCTGCAAAGCATGGCATAATGAAAGAGACTTCACTGATTTCAAATCCTGGATCTACCACTTATTCATATGTAAATCTGAGCAAATTTCTCAGTCTTTCTGAACTTCACTTACTACATATGCAAAATGGGCATAATAAGCCCAAACTTGCAAGGTTCTTATAAACACAAGTGAGGTCAGGTATGTCAATGTATGTGTTACAGAGCTCAGGGCAAAGTAGGTTCTCAATACATGATAAGCGTTGCTTGAATTTTATTTTTATTATGGAAATAAAACTTTGAAGGCTGGCAAAATCTGCTGTTTCTTTACTACCATCACCAGAGATTACTGAATTGTAGGTCCCTCCAGGATGTTGCCAGGATGTTGCCCTGGGTTCTTTTCTCTCCTCCATTTATACCCTCTCAAAATGATCTCATCCAATCTCTGGACTTTCAATGTCACTTTATTCTGATACCTCTCAAATTGATATTTCTTGCCTTGATATCTTTTCTGAAATTCAGATGCATAGATCAAATAACCACCTGATTTCTTTACTTTTTTGCAAGCTGTCCACTTAAAGTGATGTTTACAATATCAGCCTTGATCACTCCTAAACCCAAATGAAATCAAGGAAAACAAAGCAAAATAAAAGCACACTTCTTGCTTTTTCATTCCTCTTCTTCTCAATAGTGTACCACCAACCTGAGGGTCTCAAGCCCCAAACCTTACATCCCTCACTTAGTTTACCTCCCACATCCAATCCATGTATCAGTCTTCTTGTTACTCTTGCTTAATATATCTCAAAGCTGTCTCTTTCTCTCCATTTTTATTACCATCCTAGGCTGGGTCACCCTCCTCTTTTGCCTGAAATACTTGTTTCCCCCATCCCCCGATGTCCTTCTTTCTTCCACTTTGACCCCCTCTAATAAGTTCTCTTCAAAACAACCAGAGTGATCATTAATCTAGTTGCTTTTAATACCCTACTTAAGCCTGCATTATACTTACATAAGATACGTACTCCTCAAAGGCACACCATGACCCAGTCTTTCTTACTTCTCCAAACTCATCTTTAATATTTTCTCCACCATGGTCATACCACAGCCACCCTAGCCTCCTTTTTAGCCTTGCAAATTGCAATTCCTTTCCTATCTCCAGGTCTTTGCATTCATGGTTCACTCTGCCTGCAATGCTTGTTGCTCCCTCACCCAGTGGCTCCTTTTCTTCAAGGCGCTACACAAATGTCAGTTCTCAAAGAGGTCTTCCCTGCCTATCCTGTCTCAGGTTGCCCCTCCACATAAACTTAACACAATATGAACATATTTACTTATGTCTTTACTTATTCTTTTTCTTCTTCTATTAACATTAAAACCTGTAGAGGAAGAAATCCTACCTGATTCTTTGCTGCCCATTTCCAACAACAAGGACAGTATGTAGAACATAGTAGGCACACAATAATTGCTTCTTTACCTGAATTTAAAAAAAAAAAAGGCAAATCAGAATGTTTATCTATGAGCTCGCTGGCTTTAGCTAGCTTTCATGAAAATTCTAATTACAGCAAAGTCCCGTGGTGTTGCAGAATACCTTACAGACTAACATATCCAGATCCTACAAAGTCAATGAGTATGGCTTAATGTAAAGAGCATCTAATGCTGGGCATGTACAAAACGTTGTAAGGAAAACAGAGGACACCTAACTGAGTTTCATGGGCAGAAAATGACAATATATAAGCAATATCAACCACCCATCCATACTTCTACCCTGGTTCTATGCAGGGATCTCAGAAGTTCTGTTCCCCTCAAGCACAGGAAAAATAAGTGGGAATATGTGTGAGGTTAATGTTCTTCTTAGAAAATATTTTAACCGCTGCTGAGGTCCCTTGAATTAGCTATGATTCACAGCATCTTCAAAACAAGTAAGAAGTGAGATGCAGTCACAACCTTTTATGAAGGCTTCTAAAAGTATGGTTTTGTTTTACCCATGCCTTTCTCCTCATACTCCTTCCATTAGGACCAGATTTTACCTGCCTGGCCATAGCTGGTTATACATTAGCAGTCTTAGCACTTATTGACTATATGACTCCAAAGGGCAGGTATTTCTATTTTAGTCACTGCTGTATCTTCTGAGCCTTGAACATATCCCCAATGCCAGGAACATTAACAGGTACTTAATAAATAATTATTGAATAAATTATCTTGTTTATTCCTCAGACTATTTTAAGGTCTTGACCTAATTACAATGCTGTCAACTGGCTTAACTTCTTTAGGGAGTCATGATTGTTGACAGTCAAAAATCAATTCAAACCTATAATGAGATATCACCTCACACCTGTCAGAATGGCTAAAATCAAAAACACAAGAAACAAGTGTTGGTGAGGATGGGGAGAAAAAGGAACCCTTGCGTACTGCTGGTGGGAATGCAAACTGGTGCAGCCACCGCGGAAAAAAGGATGGACGTTCCTCAAAAAATTAAAAGTAGAATTACCAGAGGATTTAGTGATTCCACTACTGGGTATTTACTCAAAGAAAATGAAACCACTAATTTGAAAAGATGTATGCCCCCCTATGTTTACTGTAGCATTATTCACAATAGCCAAGATATGGAAGCAGCCCAAGTGTCCGTTGATAGATTAATGGATAAAATGTGGTGTGTCTGTGTGTGTACACACATTCACACAATGGAATATTACTCGGCCATAAAAAAAAGGAATGAGATCTTGCCATTTGCAACAACACGGATGGATCTAGAGGGTATAATACTAAGTAAAATAAGTCAGGGAAAGACAAATACCATGTGATTTCATTCATTTGTGGAATTTAAGGAACAAAACAGATGAACAAATCAAAAAGAAACAACCAAAAAACCCCAGACTCTTAAATATAGAGAACAAATGTGGTTGCGAGAAGGGACATGGAGGGGGGGTGAAATAGGTGAAGAGGATTAGAAATATACTTAATCGTGATGAGCACTAGTAATGTATAGAACTGTTGAATCATTATACTCTACACTTGAAACTAATAACACTGTACGTTAATTATACTTGAATTAAAGAAATAAATTTAAAAAACTCCTCTCCAGTGATATGTCATTCCTATGAGTTTGATTTGCCACGTGTATATATATGTTAAAGAAGTTTTATGTGTTTAGAAGACTCCAAAGATCGAAAATTCTCACTCATAAAAATCTTTAGCTACCTTGTCCCAAGAGTGTGCTTACTGCTTACTGTAACTCTGTTTTCTCTCTTCCTCAGGTTAGAATCCCAAAGCTAAAAATTCCAACATACCCAGGGAGTGTATCAAATGTTGTGGGTTTTTTCCCCCAAAACAGAGTTGTTTTGGTCTTTGACCAGCCAAAACATGAAAAAGAACTCCTAGCCCATACTGAGGATATTTTGGAAAACCAACTGGATCCTGAATTCCAGAAACAATCAATAATTTCTGTTCTTATATCTTTACCCATGCAAGGGCTAGGACCCTCAGGAAAGAAGTCAAGGTCACTGAGACTAGTGAGTCTCCTTGTCCAAAATCATATTTCTCTGTGGCCTGATATGTGCTAATTATAATATGTGTTCTTCAGTAGTTTTGTATCATTTTATATATATAAGTGTACTTATAAATATTCATACCCAGAGAGAAATGGGTATGTGTGACCTACGTGGATGCCATCAGTCATGGAACAGTGCCTTGCTTGGAGAACTCAGTAACAACACTGACCCAGTGTGAGATCTCAGTGGCCATGCAAAAGGCAGCTGACCACAGAGCAAGCAGATGGCCCAGCGAGTGAGGTTCCCCACAGACACATTCCATGCAGACTGTGAGGGGGTAGCTGTTGGAGTCTTCATGGAGCACTCTTCCGGGATGACCAACAGGAGTTCCAGAAGAAGCTTGTGGTACTTTTTCTTAGCATTCGCCCTTCCTGATTCTTGCCCTTCTAAAATGATGCCTGAATTTCTACATATTCAATCTACAGTTCATCTCCTACTCAGGGTAAAGTAGTGTGGATCCTCACAATAGAGAGAATTCTAGAGGACTCTATTTCCATCTTTTCCCTCAAAGCTTGAGGAATTTACTTAGGATCTTTCTGATCTCTCAAGCAAAATCAGCAGTGATTTCTCCTTTAGTGAGCTGTGGCATGGTTTCAGAACTCCCCCAAGTCACTCCTGAGCTAGAAGTTCTCTAGGTGTACTCACTTCTGTTTCCAGACAATTTCCTGGGACAGACTCTCTTAGCAAGCTGTTCTTTATGTTTATTTTTGTTTTAGTTGTGTCATTATATTGTTGAAGATAGAATCACAGAATGCTACAGCTTCTAGGAACTATAGAGAATAGGTCATGCAACTTCAACATTTCATAGATGAAGAACCTGAGACCCAGGGAGTTTGGAAGCTTTAGCAAGGTCTTGCAGAGAGTTTTCAGAACTGGCAGTAATCTCTTAGTTCTAGTTGCATTGCTTATGCTGCTTCACTAGGATGCTTTTCTTAAGAGGACTGCAGTTAGACCACCCACCTAGCAGGTTCTTTGGAATTTGATCTCCTCTGTTCCTTTCTTGTGGTGACATCCCTGTACATTTCCCTTGCAGGAAATCATAAAGAATAAGGAGAATTTCTTGCTGTAGAACAAAGAGGCATCTGTTAAATACTGCCAAGCTAAACTTGATCAGCTTTCAAAGGCTCTAAGAGAAAGTATTTCAGCAGGAACCTTCTCTGTTCCTGGAGGGCACAAGCTCTACAGGCAAGCAAAGGAAAGGACTGAATGGAAATATTTGCAGGTGCCCAGGAAAGGAACTGAGGGTAAGGAATAAGGGCGGCATGGGGAGTCTACAGAATAGAGTCAGAGGTGTCTCCAGATAATCTGAGAGCATAGCACCAATTGTGGGTAATAAACAGCATGGGGATATCATGACAGCATTAGCTTTTAAGGCCCACTATTTGCTATTTACTCCTGAGGAGAGTGGAAATGCCTATACCCAAATAAACAGTATGGATTTCTGAAATCCACGAGAGAACAGAAATTATTTATTTCTTCGTCCAACAATATGACAGTCATTGTGCCAAGGGCTGAGGATTTATGATGTAGTTAGAATCCTTGATGTAGTTAGAATCCTTGCACTCAAGGTGATCAAAGTGAGAGAGAGTCAAATAAATAGACAACTGCACAGAGAGTGGTAATACTTAAGGGCCTTTGATCCTGGGCTGCACTGGTGTTAGGAATAAATGTAACAATAATACGCTACTGTAAACTGAACTGTTATTGCCTATAGTCATAGCATTAAGTTCTTTCTCTAGACGTTTTAATTTAATCCTCCAAAAAGTATTAGGAAGCATCTGCTCTTATTACCCACATTTTATAGATGTGAACTAAAAGGCATAGGCAGGTTAAAGCATTTGCTGGAAGTTACACATCTAGCAGGTAGCAGGAGAGAACATCGGCATGGATTAGAGTCTTCATTTTATGTTGGGCATATAGTCTAGGAAAACTTCCCCAAAGAGGAGGGGGGTGTAAATTTTGAAGTATTTGTACATGTTGTCCAGGTTGAGATGTTATCCAAAGGGAAGAGCCCTAGGTAAACACGCAAATATATGAAAGCACTGGAGATTGTGGGTTTGTACAGCTGCACCTAATTCTGACTGGCTGAAGCTTGAGTGGGTGGAAGGAAGGAGGATGAGGTTGGACCCTTTGATTCTTGCCCTTCTAATAAGGCAAGTTGAACAATCTGTAGGGGGATCAAGGAGCATTTTAAGTAGAAAATAAAAATGATATGGATGGCCTTGTTTGTATAGAACAAATCACCTCTGTGGAACTCTAGGTCCTTTGCTCCTTCTTGATCCCTCAGGCAAATGAGGTCCTTAGGAGCTTTTTGCAGTCATAGGCTGCATAAAGAAATCTATCCTGCAAACAGATAAAGCTCTCACCTCTGGGGACAAGGCCATAGCAGGCAAGAGCAGGGCTCCACTCTTGGGTGGGTAAGCTCCTGCAATGCCCTCTGACAGATGGAGCAAAGATCTTTCCAAAACGATGAGCTTCCCCTTCTTCTGTGGAATGCACACTCTTTTAAAACCTGAAAATAACAAGCTGAGTTGTACATGAGCCAGACCGTCAAGGCCTTTCCCATCATACTCTCAAACCTGCTCTTGATGATGTGGCCACCCTCTCTTTCAAATCTGATTTGGTCCCTGATCTCAAGAGGGTAAAGCTCAGGCCTGACCTTTTACCTTCTTTTCTTTCTAAAATCTGCATGGGGCAGTGCAGCAAGTCAGGAAGGAGGCAGCTGAGAAGGAACAGGCATGGCTCAAAGAGAAACAGTGGGAGCAGCAACAGCAGGTGGAGGCTCAAAAAAGAAGCCTCAAGGAGAACAACGCCCAACTAAGCAAGAAGCTGGAGAGGGAAACAGACAATGATCTGAGAGTACAGCAGACAAGGATACTGGAGCACAAACTCCATCAATGTAAACCTCGCAGGAACCGTAATTCCTGGTGGCCATTGCCCTGGCACATCAGGAAGGAATGGGTGAAAACTAAAGCAAAATGGAAAAGAGAAGCATTACTGCCATTCATTGCATGTGATCCACTAAAAGTACTGAATCCTAGCATTTCAAGAGGTCTTTGAGTTGTGGTCCACACTGAGACCTTGGAGAGCCCAGGATGATCTTGGCCCTTCCAAGTCCCTGGAGAAGATAAATAACCTCTCCAATGTGCCATACTGGCGGGATTCTAGAATGGTCTCATGGAACCCAAATTAAACAGGGTTTCATGGATTATCAAGTAGATAATCCAACCAGGTGTTTTTGTTTTTGTTTTTGTTTTTTTTAGAGAGCGAGAAAGCAGGGGTGGGGATCTATTGTGTGTGGGGAGGGCAGAGAAAGAGAGAATCTTAAGCAGGTTCCAAGGCCAGCATGGAGCCCAACGCTGGGCTTGAACTCACAACCCTGAGATCATGACCTGAGCTGAAATCAAGAGTTGGACGATTAACTGACTGAGCCACTGAGGCACCCCAAACAGGTGTTTTTAATATAAGCAGCAACAGGGTGCTTTACCAAGATCACTGTCAATTATCAGAAACCCTATTACCACCAAAGATACTGACATGGATCCATGTCACTTGACTTACAAGTATCATATATGTCCAGGCTTAGAAATACAGGGGAATCTGATACCTTCTAAACTTGCTGCACAGCTTGCCTAAGTCACCACATGGCACCAGGGGAATTCTCTCTTTTCCCATTTAGAAGTGTTCATATCAGATGTCTTGATCAGCTTATAAGTTCCATTATTTCTACGATACAGGTGACCATGCTATCCCAAGGAGGACTGAAAATATATACACGTGAACTAATGGCTCCCTCCCAACCTGCAGTTTTGGTTCGAACATGATATTGCATTTGTCCCCATGCCTGGCTTAGCACCCTAGCAAAATGCTAACGCTGTGTGTGCATATTGATAAGGCTGGAAACTCCTTCCTCTGACCGCCCAGGTCAAGCCCAGAAGATACTCTCTGCTCCAAATATTATCCTCTATTGATCTAATAAGAAAGAATAGCTTTAGGGGCGCCTGGGTGGCTCAGTCATTAAGCATCTGCCTTCGGCTCAGGTCATGATCTCAGGGTCCTGGGATCGAGCCCTACATCGGGCTCTCTGCTCAGCGGGAAGCCTGCTTCTCCCTCTCTCACTCCCCCTGCTTGTGTTCCCTCTCTCGCTGTTTCTATCAAATAAATAAATAAAAATTTAAAAATAAAAAAATAATAAATAAATCAGTGACTCAGGCCTGCATGCTAATGCAGCATTTAGAAAAAAAAAAAAGAATAGCTTTATCATAAATATCATAAAATAGAGACAATTTACAAAGTTCTTACATATAAAATTTGACTCTTGAAAAAAATGTGGATTTTCGAAAGTTGACTTTTTCCTTTCCCCACAACCCTTTGCTTTAGATCCCAAAGGATTTGTTTAATGAAGGATTTAGGAAGAAATCTGAGGAGATGAACACAGAAATAAATCTTCTCAGAAATGTCACTGAGGTTACTAGGAAGGATAAAACTCCCTGGATTCCACAAAACCTGGACATACGTGCCACTGAAGCAGCCACAGATCTGTCTGTTCCTGCTAGACTTGTAGGTCAGAGTCTGAGGAGCCCGAGCTCACTGTTTAATTAGGATTAACTTTTCTCTCACAAAATTAAAGAATGCGGATACACGCTCCACCCTATTTTTGATGCGTATGCTTTTTAAGAGTTTCACCCAGGAGCATGTTAAACATAAAAAGTGCCTAGTAGAGGATGTATCAGTGCCTGACACACATTAGATAGATTAAATGTTGGTTTTATTAGTTAGTTTGAAATGAAACAACCTTTTATAACAGACACTGGCAAACTTTAGCCTACAGGCCAAATCTGTCTTGCTGTTTTTCTAAATAAAGTTTTATTGGAATAGCACCACACTTATTCAATTACATACTGTCTGTGGCTGCTTTAATGACACAACAGCAGAGCTGAGTAGTTGCAACAAATACTGTATGACCCACAAAACCTAAAATATTTCCTTTTGGGCCCTTTACAGAAAAAGTTTGCCAACTGCTTAAGAGATAGACCAAATTTGCAATATAGGTAAAAAATACCTTGGGAAATAACTTCTCAAGAATGCTTCTAAAATCACAAAAGAAGAAAATAATATACATATACATGTATCTATATTATATATATATTTTTAGAATATATATATATCAAGTCAAGTCACCTCTAATTCACATTTATAAATTTAATGTGTTCTGGGGTTAAAAAAAGATGTTTTCGTGAAGATAGGTAGGCTACTACCTTTATACAAGCTTAAACGGAAATGCTTATAATGCTTTATTTATTTATTTTTTTAAAGATTTTATTTATTTGAGAGAGAGAGAGAGCAAGAGAGAGCACAAGCAGGGAGGAGAGGGAGAAGCGGGCTCCCCACTGAGACTGAGCAAGGAGCCTGATGCAGGACTCATGACCTGAGCCGAAGGCAGATGCTTAACCAACTGAGCCACCCAGGCGCCCCTACAATGCTTTAAAAAATTGTCAGGGTAATACAGAAGTGTAACAAAAAAGGACCATATTTGCTCCATATGAAAACCTCTTCTAGCTAGAGATGCAGTAATTAGACCAGTGTAGCACCAGGTCCTAACAAGACAGACAAAGCTGTAGAACATAGTCCAGAGATAGAAACAAATACTTTTAGGAACTATTTATCTTAACGGCTTTCAAGTCTGTGGGAAATAAGGAACTGTCCAATAAATTGTCAAGACAACTTGCTAGCCCCTTTGAGAAAACAGATTAGATCTCATATTTATTATAGCAAAGTAAATTTCAGATGTACTATAGATTTAAACATGAAGATTGAAACCACAAAATTTGGAAATCCAAAATCCTTTTTAAAAATCTTGAAATGTGGAGTTCTTTCTAACCATGACATAAAGCCCAGAAGATATAAGACATATACAAAAGTACATAAAACTGAAATAAATCCTTTATGTCAAAAAAAGTCAAAAGACAAACAGCACTCTGAAAATATATTTTCAACTTGTATGTTTCTATGATACACTATGAAAGACATAAAACTCAGTATGTGAGTAGTTAACAGAAAATAAACACATAAATAAATACAAATAATAAATACATAAATAAATAAATAAATTCAGCCCTACTCACAATTACAGAAGTGAAACTAAAACCACTGGCTATAATCTTTCATTTCTCAGATTGAAAGTTATGGGAAAAGAGTCTCTCTCACATGGGAATGTAAATTGTATAATTTCTATTGAGAGGTTGTTCTAATATTTCTTATACTTTAATGTAGTTGTGCCTTGATATAGCATGTTCATTTTTAGAAAAATACATGTGCCAAATTACACACACACACACACACACATACACACACACAAACACAAATGAGATCCATTGTGGCATTGCTCTTAATGGAAAGATTTGTAATATAAATGTAAATTTTTATAAATATAAGTGCTAATATAAAGTAGTACATATATGGAGTAGAATTCTGGGTGGCTGTTAAATAATCTGACAACAAAGTTTACATATACTAATACAGAACAATCTTCAAGGTATATTTTAAGGTGAAAAAAATGAGATGCAAAAGTATGTATATAGTATGGTTTATATGGAAAAAATTCATGAAAAGTAGTAACATTGGTTCCTTCTGGGAAGAACTGGGTGGGATCAAGAATGAGAGGGAAACATGAATTTTGTAAAGAACGCTTATATTACTTATTCATAAATACGAAAAGAAAAGTATACTTTAATAAAACTTCTAAAAACTAATAGGAATGTGAAACTGACCATTAATGATAAATTGCTCATTGTTCCTAGAAATCACATCAGGCAATTCAATGAGGGGCCTAAGGCTAAGAACCAGATACTGGAGAACACCAAAATTGCATCCTAATCTTGTTTTCACCTTGGCCTTGGCTTTTTAATCCCTATATTCACTTTAAAACAAAGGTTTAAAGTTTCTGGTGACCCTTTGAAATCTCAGCTAGAGTGGCTTCTATTTTCTATCCCTGAATTACACCTTTAAGGTGTTAGAAGGAGAATTACCAAAAAACGAGAACATGTTGGTGAGAGGGATCCCATCCCCCTGAAAACATTCAGTAGCAGCATCTCTCCTATATGTCAGGGCAGATGGGACAGGCTGCCATTGCAGAACTGGACCCCTGGTAATGCTGGGGATAAGAGATCCTGACCCATGGAGGGCAGGGGTTAGCACTTGAACATCAGAAGCCAAGGTACAGGGACAGTTGAGCAGCAAGGTTGGAATGACAGCCTGCTGGGTCTGACCATGAAGAATTCAGAAGATGATGAATAGAAGATGAATGGTCAAGAGGGATAGGAGAAAACAATCAATGAAGTCACAAACGGTTTATGAGGAAGTTATGGATTTATAGCCCCCCTTCATGTGTTACAACCCCTAGCCATGATGTGAGCCAATTTTAGCCCCTGAACTCATCACCTGGGGGACAGCCAGGTTCTCAGGAAGAAGAACCCTGAAACTCCAGGTCAAGAATAATGAACATGATTTCTCCTGCCCTCCCTCTAGCAGATCACTGACCATTTACTCAAGTACACGTGCCTGGGAAGATGGGGATACTGAAACATTTAAAAACTCTTGACTCAGGATCCAACTTGGCATTGATACCAACATACTAGATAGACTCATAGCGTCAGTCCCCTGTTAAAGTGGGGCACATGGGTCCAGATAATAAAGAGAGTCCTGCATCAGCATAACTAACTGGAATCTAGTATTTGCTTCCAATTAGACAATAAAGTTCATCTGAGTACAGGGACCATTTTCTATGCATCCCCTCAGAGTATGTTTAGGAGTCAAATGTGCTAAATAAACTTTTACTATAAAGACAAAAGGATGACGCATACTAAATTTCAGTTGTAAGAATTATAGGAACTCTTCAAATGTAACAGGTACTTCACATTTTAGACACCAGACTAAGGTCTCCAAGGTGATTTAAAGGCTAGTGGAACAAAAGAAACTTTTCTGGTGACATCTCCTCCCCCGTGACCTTGGGTGTCACAGTAGCTGTGCCTCTATGAGGATGTTAACACATCCGCTCTAAGATTTCAAACTGCTCTATCCAGATATGACTTCAAGTGTTCAGAAGGAAGAGTAGCTTTACCTTTACAAGAGAGAAAGCAGGAGGGGAGCAAGATGGCGGAGGAGTAGGAGACCTGGATTTTGTCTGGTCCCAGGAATTCAGCTAGATAGGGATCAAACCATTCTGAACACCTACAAACTCAACAGGAGATCGAAGAAAAGAATAGCAGCAACTCTCTGAACAGAAAAGCGACCACTTTCTGGAAGGTAGGATGTGCGGAGAAGTGAATCCGAGGCGATATTCGGGAGGATAGACGGTGGGGGAGGGGGCCTCCGTCGGCCGCTTCTGGCAAGTGATAGGGCCGCGGAGCACAAAATCGGAACTTTTAAAAGTCTGCTCCGCCAAGGGACGTCACTCTGGTGGCTAAGTGGGGGGTGGAACCCTCGCGGGACAGTGTGGTCTCAGGACTGTGGGGTCACAGAAAGACCGGGGGTGCCTGAGTGTGGCAGAGCTCCCAGGTATCGGAGCAGGGAAGCCGGCTGCAGAGACGGACCCGAGACGCGGGCTCTCAGCTCGGGGTTGCCATAAACCGTGATCCGCGGCACAGTCGGGCCCCTGCTCCTCCAGCAGGGACCCAACAAGTGGCAGATCCGGGGAGACTCCCTTTCCTCCACCGGGAGGAGCGGCACGGGAGCGCACCACAGGGATCTGCTGGGTTTGGAGACTCCACACCGGGTCGGGTGCCAGAGATAGAAATGCTCGGTCACAGGCCAGGTGAGCACGGAGTGAGGCCGGAGACCGGGGAGATGGGAGTGACTGACTGCTTTTCTCTGGGGTTCCGCTGAGGACTGGGGCCCCAAGTTCTCGGCTCCTCTGGGGCGGAGATTGGGAGGCCTCCATTTTCACTCTCATCCTCCATAGCTGCACGGAAAGCTTGCAGAGAACAAAAGCTCCCCAGAGCAAACCCGAGCAGATCACTGAAGCCTGGCCCGGCAAGGGCGGGGCAATTCCACCTCTGGCAAAGACATTTGGGAACCACGGCAACAGGTCCCTCCCCCAGAAGATCAGCCAGAACAGCCAGCCAAGACCAAGTTTATCGATCAATGAGAATGGCAGAACTCCAGCGCTAGGGGAATACTGCACATAGAATTGATGGCTTTTTTACCATGATTCTTTAGTCTTTCAAAAAAAAAATTTTTAACTTTTTTTTTTCGAATTTTTCTTTATATATATATATAAAATCAATGCACAGAAATCAGTTGCATTTCTATACACCAACACAAGACAGAAGAAAGAGAAATTAAGGAGTCAATCCCATTTACAATTGCACCCAAAACCATAAGATACCTAGGAATAAATCTAACCAAAGAGGCAAAGGATCTGTACTCAGAAAACTATACTCATGAAAGAAACTGAGGAAGACACAAAGCAATGGAAAAACATTCCATGCTCATGGATTGGAAGAAGAAATATTGTGAAGATGTCAATGCTACCTAGAGCAATCTACACATTCAAGCAATCCCCATCAAAATACCATCAACTTTTTTCAAAGAAATGGAACAAGTAATCCTAAAATTTGTATGGAACCAGAAAAGACCCTGAATAGCCAGAGGAATGATGAAAAAGAAAAGCAAAGCTGGCAACATCACAATTCTGGACTTCCAGCTCTATTACAGCTGTCATCATCAAGACCGTATGGAACTGGCACAAAAACAGACACATAGATCAATGGAAGAGAATAGAAAGCCCAGAAATGGACCCTCAACTCTATGGTCAACTAATCCTTGACAAAGCAGGAAAGAATGTCCAACGGCAAAGAGACAGTCTCTTTAACAAATGGTGTTGGGAAAATTGGACAACCACATGCAAAGAATGAAACTGCACCATTTCCTTACACTACACATAAAAATAGACTCAAAATGGTTGAAAGACCTCAGTGTGAGACAGGAATCCATCAAAATCCTTGAGGAGAACACAGGCAGCAACCTCTTCGACCTCAGCTGAAGCAACTTCTTCCTAGACACATCACCAAAGGCAAGGGAAGCAAGGGCAAAAATGAACTCTTGGGACTTCATCAAGATAAAAAGCTTTTGCACAGCAAAGGAAACAGTCAACAGAACCAAAAGACAACTGACAGAATGGGAAAAGATATTTGCAAATGACGTATCAGATAAAGGGCTAGTATCCAAAATCTATAAAGAACTTCTTAAACTCAACACCCAAAGAACAAATGATCCAATCAAGAAATGGGCAGAAAACAAGAACAGACATTTTTCCAAAGAAGACATCCAAATGGCCAACAGACACATGAAAAAGTGCTCAACATCGCTCAGCATCAGGGAAATCCAAATCAAAACCTCAATGAGATACAACCTCACACCAGTCAGAATGGCTAAAATTAACAAGTCAGGAAACGACAGATGTTGGCAGGGATGCGGAGGAAGGGGAACCCTCCTACACTGTTGGTGGGAATGCAAGCTGGTGCAGCCACTCTGGAAAACAGTATGGAGGTTCCTCAAAAAGTTGAAAATAGAGCTACCATACGACCCAGCAATTGCACTACTGGGTATTTACCCCAAAGATACAAATGTAGGGATCCAAAGGGGTATGTGCACCCTGATGTTTATAGCAGCAATGTCCACAATAGCCAAACTGTGGAAAGAGCCAAGATGTCCAACGACAGATGAATGAATAAAGAAGAAGTGGTATATATATACAATGGAATATTATGCAGCCATCAAAAAGAATGAGATCTTGCCATTTGCAACAACGTGGATGGAACTGGAGTGTGTTATGCTGAGCGAAGTAAGTCAATCAGAGAAAGACATGTATCATATGACCTCACTGATATGAGGAATTCTTAATCTCAGGAAACAAACTGAGGGTTGCTGGAGTGGTGGGGGGTGGGAGGGATGGGGTGGCTGGGTGATAGACATTGGGGAGGGTATGTGCTATGGTGAGCGCTATGAATTGTGCAAGAGTTCTGAATCACAGATCTGTACCTCTGAAACAAATAATACAATATATGTTAAAAAAAAAAAAAAAGAAGAAGAAGAAGAAGAAGATAGCAGGAGGGGAAGAATGAAGGGCGCGAAATCGGAGGGGGAGACGAACCATGAGAGAGTATGGACTCTGAAAAACAAACTGAGGGTTCTAGAGGGGAGGGGGGTGGGAGGATGGGTTAGTCTGGTGATAGGTATTAAAGAGAGCACATTCTGCATGGAACACTGGGTTTTATACACAAATAATGAATCATGGAACACTACATCAAAAACTAATGATGTAATGTATGGTGATTAACAATAAAAAAATTTTTTTTAAAAAGAGGAAAGCATACAGGAATGAATACGCGGCCAACAAGTTGGAGAGTTGGAAAAGCAAGCTATTTTATAGAATATTCTGTCCCCACTGAGAGTTTGAATCAAACGGATGTTCTAATCCCTTAGACTAGAGACAGCCTATGTGGTAGGGCTGAATAATGACTCGCCAAAGATATTCATATAAAATTTCCAGAACTTGTAAATATGTTCCCATGGTAAAAGGACTTTGCAGATGTAATTAAGGATTTTGAGAAGGGTACATGATTCAGGTGGGCCCAGTGTAATCACAAGGTCCTTTAAGAGGGAGAGTAAAAGTCAGGAAAAAGTGAGATGGCTATAGAGAGGTTGGGAGGGATGACTACCCTACTGTCTTTGAAAATGCAGGATGAGCTAAAGAATAGAATGTGCCTTCAGACACTGCAAAAGGTAAGGAAAGATTCTCCCTGAGACTTTCGAGAGGGAAGGCATCCCTGTCAACCTACTTTTGACTTCTGATTCCCAGAACTGTAAAATAATACATTTTTGTTATTTTAAGCCACTAATTTTGTGGTAATTTGTTACAGCCACAATAGGAAACCAATACACCATGAATTAAAGAACACTAAGAAAAAAAAATGCTTTGGGGGTTCTTGGGTGGCTCAGTCGGTTAAGTGTCTGACTTCAGCTCAGGCCATGATCCCAGGGTCCTAGGACAGAGCCCTGTGTCATCAGGCTCCCTGCTCAGTGGGAAGCCTGCTTCTCCCTCTGCCCCTCCCCCAGCGCATGCTTGCTCTCTCTCTCTCAAATAAATAAATAAAATCTTTAAAAGAAAAAAAAAAAAGAAAAATGTTTTGGATTTAATAATTTTTTAATGAATAATTTTTATACATATAATTTTCATAGGCATTAACTACTAGATTAATTTATTTGGATGGTCTGCTTAGTTCTCATTCTATACATATCATTATCTGGGCCCTATGAAGAAAGAAAGAAACAAGATAGCTAAAGTTCTTTTTTTCATGGAGCTTACACTATATAGGGACCTTTAAAATATAGGATATTATCTGGCAATAATAAGTGAATTTTTTTTTTTCTTTTCTGGCTAGTGATTGAGATCTGCTAGAAAAACCAAGAGTTTTTCCTTACATTTCACTTCAATCTAATTTATATGTCCTGGAAATAAAATTAACATGCTTCTTCAAGAGATACTCATTTTTGAGTCCTAAAAATCTAACACGTTAACATTAAAGTGTAGTAAAACCCAAGGTGCATGGTGATTGAAAGAATGAATAAAGAGATGAACGGTAGCTTGAATGAGTAAGAGTAACATTTGTTTGTCATTTCAAGGGGTAATCAATCTCTCTCCTATAACTCATTGTCAAGAAAGTAAAGACTTTTACTGAAAATGTTTCTTGGATCTGATGGAAACAAACCACAGACAGGCTCCCAAGTAGCAGGATTATATTACTAGTCTGATGCAAGGCTCTAGAGGACTGGATTGGGGGAAGCAAGTACAATGTGCAAGTTTCCTCACAGAGCAGGGCTTGGGCCTTATAGCTCTGAATCCCAGAGTCCCAGAGTAAGGCTAGCACAAAAGGTTTCTGACCTTAAGTAAACACTCCAAGGGGCTTTCCATCTTAAGTCTTAGCGATTATCTTGCCTGCCTCAGTTAATATCTGGAAGCAGGCTCAACTTCTCCAATGCTCCAATTCCCACAAGACAGGCCCTGTGTAGTATCACTGTCCGCGGTCAGACCCAGGCCTCTGGGCCTCCCATCACCACCTTATCACTTATGTCTCCAGCCTTAGAGTTTTGCTTCTCCATGCAGTGACTTAGCTCTGGGTTGCTTCAGGAGCCCCGCTTTTGGTCTCAGCTCCTCCAACAACTCTACAAATGAATTATGTTTCAACAAATGAAAGTGATTTGTTTTCATGACTGTTGACTGATACATCAATTCTGAAATGTTCTTGGAAGTATGGCTTCAGAACTATCATTGAATTGAATTCTTCTTACCTCAGACAATATAATCCTATCTCCTGGTCACTTTTTTTGTGTGTGCCCACTTGTACCAGGCTAGACGGAATATAGTGCCCACTCGTGCCCTGTTGACTGATCCAGGGAAAAGTCCTTGATCAAACATGAATTAATGAATCCCTTCCCTGATATACTTGGACTAGAAAAGGCCCCAATCTCTCTTTGTTCCTGTTGTCTCTCTGAATACATGAAATGCAGAGATTATCAGTGGCTACGTGTTGTTGTTTTTTTTAAGATTTTATTTACTTGAGAATGAGTGAGAGGTTGAGAGAGAGAGAGCACAAAAGGGGGGAGGGGTAGAGGGAGAGAAAGAAGCGGACTAGCCTGCTGAGCAGGGAGCCTGACCTGGGACTCGATCCTAGCACCCAGGGATCACAACTGAGCCAAAGGCAGCCGCCATCAACTGAGCCACCCAGATGCCCCCAGTGGCTACGTTTTTGATAAAGTGAAGAGACTACCTTGAAGCAAAAGAATCACTTCATTTATAAATAAATACAGTTTTGCTTCTTTCTTAAAATCTTTATGCCATTCTCCCCCTTGCCTTATTGCACTGACAAGGACTTCTAATAATACTTGAGGATCTCTAGAGTTAGGTTTAATCAAAGTGGTGAGAGAAAAATCCATTTTTTCTCCTGACAGAAGATGGAAAATATTCAATCGTTCACTGCACTGTAGAATATTCATTTTAGTTTTTAACTGATACCATTTATCCAATTTAGAAATGCTCTTTTCCAATTTTGCCTACAGGTTTTCATTCTTCCTCAGTTAAAATTATGTGCCGACTTTGTCAAATATTTTTTCTGCATCCATTTTCTTCTTTATTCTTTTAACATTGTGAATTGCATTTGTTGATTTTTGGATGAAAAATCCATCTTGTGGGCGCCTGGGTGGCTCAGTTGGTTAAGCGACTGCCTTCGGCTCAGGTCATGATCCCAGGGTCCTGGGATCGAGTCCCACATCTGGCTCCCGGCTCAGCAGGAAGCCTGCTTCTCCCTCTCCCACTCCCCCTGCTTGTGTTCCTGCTCTCGCTGTCTCTGTCTCTGTCAAATAAATAAATAAAATCTTAAAAAAAAAAAAAAATCCATCTTGTTTTCTTGGGAAGACCCCACTTGGTCATGATAAAATACCCTCAATTTATATTGCTCTTTTCAATTTGCAAATGTTTTGTTAAGGATTTTTGTATATAAGTTCTTCAGAGGCTTGATGCCTAATCTTATTTCCTTGTAATGTTCTTGTCATAATTCAGGGTCAGTTTTATGCTGGCCTCAGAAAATGACTTATGAAGTGCTTGCAACATTTTTTTGAAAAAGATAGTATATGATTGGCTTTATTTTTCTTCAAAATTTGATAATATTCACCAATAAGTCTATCTGTTCAGTAAGCTGTTTTCTTGAGAGGGTTTTTAATTCTGAAATTAATTTTAGTTTATATACACCTATTCAAATGTTCTTTTTGCATCAGTTTTGTTAAGCTGGAATTTTCGAAGAATCTATTTTATCTAGGTTGCCAACTGTATTGGCATAAAGATGTGCATGAAATTTCTGTTAGGTTCATAATTGTGCAAGATATCCCATGATATGTTCACTTTCATTCCTAATATTGGTGATTTGTGCTTTCTTCACTTTTTCTTGACCATTCTAAGTGTTCTGTTTTATAATTTTCTTTCTTCTAAATGCATTGCATTTAATTTCTTCTTATTTCTTAAGACATAAGTTGGATCAGTGATTTTAATCCTTTTATATTTTATGAAGTTTTAAAATTACAAATTTCTCTATAATCAGTGCTTAAATTACATTCCTCAAATATTGATATGCTTTATTTTTAAAATATTTTCTAATTTACCCTTGTGATTTTACTTTTACCTCTAGAGTTATTTATATAAGTGTGCTTGCTTAATTTCCAAATATTTCACATTTTTAGATTTTTGAAATTAATTTTTAATTTTCTTATGTCAGGGAACATATTCTGTATGATTTTAATCCTTTAAAGTTTTTGAGAGTTGTTTTATGTTCTAAAATATGATTTATCATCATGAAATGTATGTCTGTTCTTCAGTTTGAGCAGTGCAATTCTAACCAACATCATTAAACAGAAAAAAGCTAATACTAATATTTGGAGCAAATATCATAATGCCTATTTCTTGCTTGCTTGATATTCAGAGGGTATGAAGTGGTTTGCTGTGGGAATGGGTTTAAGAGGGAAAGTATTAATTTCTATTGCCATGTTTATAAACTCTCTTCATTTCTTACTCTATAGTCTCCTGTCCAAGACATTCTAATCCAGGCTTTTAAAGCAACAGAATGACTGGGGCGCCTGGGTGGCTCAGTTGGTTAAGCAGCTGCCTTCGGCTCAGGTCATGATCTCGGGGTCCTGGGATCGAGTCCCCTGCTCAGCGGGGAGCCTGCTTCTCCCTCTCCCTCTCCCGCTCCTTCTCATTCTCCCTCAGACAAATAAATAAATAAAATAAAATAAATTTTAAAAAATGAAGCAACAGAATGATTGCTATGTTCCTCTTTCTAGAATAAGGGACAAAGCATGCCAAGATATAATATTTTTGTATCATTTGTGATTTCGCTGAATACTTCCAAAAGATATGGTATACTTTTGCACACGCATGCTTCTTCTTGAATTTATTTCTCTTGTTTTGTGAGGATTGGGGCAGGGGAGAAGGGAAACGTTCGAAGTTTCTTTTACTTTCTGTCTGTTGGTCTTTAAGCACTCCCTAGAAAGGAGTGAAGAACTGAAGAACAGACATGGATTTCATGATGACAAATCATATTTTGGAACATAAACAGGCCCTAAGGAAAGAGTTGTTCGGCAACTCCTGAAAAACTTTGTCTAGCTACATCTGTTAGGTGACTGCTTTTTAGTGGATGCTTGGTGACAGTCCTTTGACGATACTGTTGTGGTTCCTGGAAACTGATAGGGGAGAAGGAGAGAGGGCAGTGGTCCCAGTTGTGCTTGTCGAGGTGGGGGAGGTGGCTGGTGACAAGAGCTGGGTGTTCCTTCAGCTGTAGGTTTATGAAGCCATTTCCTGTAAAACAGGACAAGATCTTTCTCTGCCCTTGATACTACTACACTAAACTACTTTTTTTTTTTAAGATTTTATTTATCTATTTGACAGAAGCGAGAGAGCACAAGCAGGGGGAGCGGCAGGCGGAGGGAGAAGCAGGCTCCCCGCCAAGTAGGAAGCCCGAGGCGGGACTCGATCCCAGGACCCTGGGATCATGACCTGAGCTGAAGGCAGCTGCCCACCCAACTGAGCCACCCAGACACCCCTAAACTACTTTTTAAACGGTTGAATTCCGCTTCTGGAATGGCATCGAGTTTCACAGACCCACTTCCCAGCAAAACAATCATGCTGGTAAAATTCTTTAAAAAGCAACCATTTAAAGCCTCTGGAAACTGCCCTAGGGACATAGAGCAAATAAATGTTTGAGAAATTTTACTAAATTTTGGAAAGAACAGTGAGAGTCCACGGCACTTGAGCCACTACCCACACCCTCCCTCTCCCAGCTCAGTGGGACAGAATCTCCACTTTGGGTAGGTGTGGCCAAGGAAATAAGGATCTCCCTACCCTCAGCTTCCAGTCAAGGGACAACATATCACACCGAGAGGGGCAGACCACCAGCATGTTTCATCACCCCCAGCCCTGAGTGCCAGAGGCTAATTTCCTGGTGAGTGTAGCCAAGAGGCGAGGGGCTCCTTCCCTCTACCCATTCCCCATTTGTTGGGTGGAAGATCTATGGCTGGTGCAGCAGGCAGAGAACACTGGAACCCTGGTCATCACACTTGTATAGCTCACTCATAGGGCAGAGGTTCCAGTTCAGGAGAGCAAGTTGAGAGAACAAGAGGTTACTGCCCTTGCCTGCACCCTGCTTTTTTAAAGCACAGGTGTCACTCAGAGGGAAGTGGGCCATTGTCTCACCACTTCTACCCTCCCTGGACCACAGCTCAGAGATTTTGCCTAGAGGGAGGGAAGTCCATGATAAAAAAAGACTCTAAAGTTCTCCCCAGAGGAACTGACTTTACTTGGAACCAATTTTAGGGGAGTCCAAGCCTAAGAACACTGTCAGAACCAATGGAAATTTGGGCAGTAATCAATTAAGAAATTATATACTTCTAATTAAAAGCAACATAGGCCAGCTAGTTCATCAAAGAGAACCAGAAAAAAAGAGTCAAGAGCCCTCCGGCATTCAGAACCCCAAATACTGGCCTCAAAAAGATCCTTCCCTACGTTTCACTGGATCAAACTGGAGCAATTATTCCCCAGGGCACTGTCAGAAACTATAGAGCAATCAGCTGGAAGCTAGTGGAGCCTTGCCAGCTGGTTGTGATACCAGCAGTGGAAGACAGAGAGATTAGGGAAGGAGACAAAGAAAAGCCTGATAAAATCCCTGCCATCCCAGGGTGACTGTGTGCATGCCCAAGGACAGGCCGTCCAAGGACTGACACCAGACACTTCACACTGAGGGGGAAAGAAACTTTACTAAACTAGTCTAGACAAGTTATGAAAAAAATAAATTTATTAAAACATGTTTTATGTCCCAGCATGTAGTCTACCTTAGGAAATGTTCTATGTTCATTTTGCCATTGTGGGGTGAAATCTTTCATAAATATCAATTAGGACAAGTTAGTCAATACAGTTCTTCAGGTCTTCTATATACCGGTTTTTGGTCTACTTCTCCTAGCCATTATTGAGATAGAGGTATTGAAATTTCCAACTATAATTGTGGATTTGTCTATTTCTCCTGGCAGTTCTATCAGATTTTGCCTCCTCCATCTTGAAGCTCTGTTATTTGATATATAAACATTTATGATTTTGATGTCCTCCTGATGAACAGACACCTTTTCGTGTGAAAGGACCTTCTCTTTCTTCATGGTATTAATTGCTATGAAATCTACTTTGTCTTGTATTAATTTGGACTCTGGCCTTCTTTTCCTTGGTGTTCCAGGTTTTATTTTCTGCTTCATTTCCTTTGTGGCAGTGATGTCCTTAGTTTCTTTCAGCTTCCATAAAGGAGACAGAGTGTGGAGGAAAGTCAGGGAGAGAGGCTGAGAGAGGCAGCTGAGAGCTTGCTCTTGAACTCACTGCCCTGCAGTGCTGTAAAGCAGAAATGCTCATTCATCAGCTTTCCATTACATGTAACTTACTCATGAGCTAAAGTTCTCCATCTCTAGTTCAAAATAGCACTGGAAGAACAGAGAGATAAGGAAGAAGGTGGCCTGACAGTCTAGCCAGGAGGGGTCAGTCGCTGGCTTCAGTTCTGGGGAAGTTCAACTTCTCCACTTGGACCAGAGGCCCCTGGGAGGTGACAGACTCACACCACATCACATAATCCTGGGCAGGAGCAACTAGAGTGGAATGAACACTGCATTGAGTGATACAGGTCTTCTTCTGGTCCTTTGAAAAAGGGGAGGGAGACGGTTTTCATCCACAACCTCAAGTTATCTCTCTGTAACATAAATTATGATAGACCACTGGTTCTCAACCTAGCTGCACAGGAAGTACTGATAATTAATTCTCTCTCCTGCCCTCATCTGATTTAATTAATCTAAAGGGTGCCCCAGCAAGCAGTATTTTTTAAACAACCCACACCCCTGCCAGGTGACCATAATGTTCAGCCAGTTATAGGAAACACTAGACAAAACTAGAATGGCTGTCTCCCAATGTCTCCCAATGCAAAAGCCTGTATCTCGGTGCACTTAAAGTATGCTGACTTCTAACTACATCCCTTGGACACATATGCTAGAATGGTGTGTGAGGTAAGTTTAAACTCACAGTTCTCAAGCAAAATCTTTAAAAGTACTTCCACGTCCATTTTCAAATAGATTTTCAAAAAGGGAGACTCAGTTCTCTACAATGGCCTCTCTGATCAAGTACCATCCTCCCCCTTCAATAGATGGCTGTTTGTGGACACAGAGAACAAAAATAGTCCTCATCTATGAGTTTACAGAAAATTATCAGAAAAGATTTTATCTTTCCATTACTTTTTTAAATTATATACTTTTTAACTTCAATTAGCCATAATATAGTACATCATTAGTTTTTGATGTAGTGTTCAATGATTCACTAGTTGTGTATAACACCCAGTGCTCATCATATCACATGTCCTCCTTAATGTCCATTATCCAGTTACCCCATCACCCCACTCCTCTCCCTACTGCAGCCCTCAATTTGTTTCCTGGAGTTCAGAGTCTCTCATTGTTTTTCTCCCTCTCTGATTTCTTCCCATTCAGTTTTCCCTCCTTTCTCCTATGGTCCTCTGTGCTGTTCCTTATATTCCGCATATTAGTGAAACCATGTGATAATTGTCTTTCTCTGACTGACTTATTTCACTTAGCATAATACTCTCCAGTCCCATCCATGTTGATGCAAAAGTTGGGTATTCCTCCTTTCTGAGGGTTGAGTAATACTCCATTGTATATATGAACCACATCTTCTTTATCCATTCATCTGCTGGAGGACATCTTGGCTCCTTCCACACTTTGGTTATTGTGGGCATTGTTGCTATGAACTTTGGGGTGCATATGCCCCTTCTTTTCACTACATCTGTATCTCTGGGGTAAATATCCAGTAGTGCAATTGCTGGGTCATAGGGCAGCTCTATTTTTAACGTCTTAAGGAACCTCCCTACTGTTTTCCAAAGTGGCTGTACCAGCTTGTATTCCCACCAACAGTGTAAGAGGGTTTCCCTTACTCCGCATCCTTGCCAACATCTGTTTTTTCCTGTCTTGTTAATTGTGGCCATTCTAACTGGTGTAAGGTGGTATCTCATTGTGGTTTTGATTTGCTCTTCCCTGATGGCAAGTGATGTGGAGTATTTTTTCCTGTGTCTGTTAGCCATTTGTATGTCTTGGAGAAGTGTCTGTTCATGTCCTCTGCCCATTTCTTGACTGGATTATTTGTTTTTTGGGTGTTAAGTTTGAGAAGTTTTTATAGATCTTAGATATCAGCCCTTTATCTGTTATGTCATTTGCAAATATCTTCTCCCATTCTGTAGGTCGCCTTTTAGTTTTGTTGACTATTTCTTTTGCTCTGAAGAAGCTTTTTATCTTGATAAAGTCCCAATGGTTCATTTTTGCTTTTGTTTCCCTTGCCTTTAGAGACGTGTCTTGAAAGAAGTTGCTATGGCCAAGGTCGAAGAGGTTACTGCCTGTGTTCTCCTCTAGGATTTTGATAGATTCCTATCTCACATTTAAGTCTTTCATCCATTTTGAGTTTCTTTGTGGTGGTGTAAGAGAATGGTCCAGTTTCATTCTTCTGCATGTGGCTGTCCAGTTTTCCCAGCACAATTTATTGAAGAGACTGTCTTTTTTCCATTGGACATTCTTTCCTGCTTTGTCGAAGATTAGTTGATCATAGAGTTGAGGGTCCATTTCTGGGCTCTCTAGTTTGTTCCACTGATCTACGTTTCTGTTTTTATGCAAGTACCATGCTGTCTTGATGATCACAGCTTTGTAATAGAGCTTGAAATCAGGCAGTGTAATGCCCCCAGCTTCGGTTTTCTTTTTCAACATTCCCCTGGTGATTCAGGGTCTTCCCTAGTTCCATACAAATTTTAGAACTGTTTGTTCCAGCTCTGTGAAAAGTGTCGATGGTATTTTGATAGGTATTGCACTGAATGTATAGCTTGCTCTGGGCAGCATAGACTTTTTAACAATATTTATTCTTCCAATCCATAAGCATGGAATGCTGTTCCATCTCTTTGTGTCTTCCTCAATTTCTTTCATAAATGTTCTGTAGTTTTTAGAGTATAGCTCCTTTACCTCTTTGGCAGGTTTATTCCTAGGTATCTTATGGTTTTTGGTGCAATTGTAAATGGGATTTCTCTTAATTTCTCTTTCTTCAGACACATTGTTAATGTATAGAAATGCAACTGATTTCTGTGCATTGATTTTTTTTCTCCCTCTCTGATTTCTTCCCATTCAGTTTTCCCTCCTTTCTCCTATGGTCCTCTGTGCTATTCCTTATATTCTGGATTGCTAAATCACTGTATGAGTTCTAGCAATTCTGGGGTGGAGTCTTTTGGGTTTTCTTTTTTTTTTAATTATATATTTGACAGAGAGGGAGAGAGAGAGAGAACAAGAAGGGGGAGCAGCAGAGGGAGAGGGAGAAGCAGGCCCCCTGCTGAGCAAGGAGCCTGATGTGGGGTTCAGTACCAGGACCCTGTGATCATGACCTGAGCTGAAGGCAGATGCTTAACCAACTGAGCCACCCAGGTGACCCATTGGGTTTTCCACATAAAGTATCATGTCATCTGCAAAGAGATAAAGTTTGACTTCTTTGCCAATTTGAATGCCTTTTCTTTCTTTTTGTTGTCTGATTGCTGAGGCCAGGACTTCTAGTACTATGTTGAACAACAGTGGTGAGAGTGAACATCCCTGTTGTGTTCCCGACCTTAAGGGAAAAGCTCTCAGCTTTTTCCCATTGAGAATGGTATCTGCTGTGGGCTTTTCATAGATGGCTTTTATGATACTGAGGTATGTTCCCTCTATCTCTCTCCTCTGAAGAGGTTTTAACCAAGAAAGATGCTGTATTTTGTCAAATGCTTTTTCTGCATCTATTGAGAGGATCATACCGTTCTTGTCTTTTATTAATGTGCTCCATCACATTGATTGATTTGTGAATGTTGAACCACCCTTGCATCCCAGGAATAAATCCCACCTGGTCATGGTGAATAGTCCTTTTAATGTACTGTTGGATCCTATTGGCTAGTATCTTGGTGAGTATTTTGGCATCCATGTTCATCAGGGATATTGACCTGTAATTCTTTTTGGTGGGGTCTTTGTTTGGTTTTGGGATCAAGGTAATGCTGGCCTCATAAAAGGAGTTTGGAAGTTTTCCTTCCATTTCTATTTTTTGAAATGGCTTCAGTAGAAAAGGTATTATTTCTTCTTTAAATGTTTGGTAGAATTCCCCTGGGAAGCCATCTGGCCCTGGAGTCTTGTTTTTTGGGAGGTTTTTGATTACTGCTTCAATTTCCTTCCTGGTTATTAGTGTGTTCAGATGCTGTACCTCTTTCTGTTTCAGTCTTCGTAGTTTTTGTTAGTTTCCAGGAATGCATCCATTTCTTCCAGATTGCCTAATTTGTTGGCATATTGTTGCTCATAGTATGTTCTAACAATTACCTGTATTTCCTTGGTATTGGTTGTGATCTCTCCCCTTTCATTCATGATCTTATTAATTTGGCTCCTTTCTCTTTTCTTTTTGATAAGTCTGGCCAGAGATTTGTCGATCTTATTAATTCTTTCAAAGAACAAGCTTCTAGTTTTGTTGATCTGTTCTACTGTTCTTCTGGTTTTTATTTCATTGATTTCTGCTCGAATCTTTATTATTTCTTTTTTCCTGCTTGGCTTAGGCTTTATTTGCTGTACTTTCTCCAGGTCCTTTAGGTGTAAGGTTAGCTTGTATATTGGGGATTTTTCCAATTTTCTGAGAGTAGCTTGGACTGCTATGTACTTCCCTCTTAGGACTGGCTTTGCAGTATTCATAAGTTTCGAATTTAAGTGTTTTCATTTTCATTAGTTTGCATGAATTATTTAAGTTCTTCTTTAATTTCCTGGTTGACCCATTCATTCTTTAGCAGGATGTTCTTTAACCTCCAAGTGTTTGAGTTCCTTCCAAATTTCTTCTTGGTGATTGAGTTCCAGTTTCAAAGAATTGTGGTCTGAAAATATGCAGGAAATGATCTCAATCTTTTGGTATCGGTTGAAACCTGATTTGTGACCAAGTATGTGATCTATTCTGGAGGAAGTTCCATGTGCACTCAAGAAGAACGAGTATTCTGTTGTTTTAGGATGGAATATTCTGTATG
Source organism: Mirounga leonina (assembly GCF_011800145.1). Classification (NCBI taxonomy): domain Eukaryota; kingdom Metazoa; phylum Chordata; class Mammalia; order Carnivora; family Phocidae; genus Mirounga; species Mirounga leonina. The sequence goes on from NW_023270447.1 coordinate 20,324,810, forward strand.
TATCTGTGAAGTCCATCTGGTCCAGTGTATCATTCTAAACTCTTGTTTCTTTGTGGTCTTCTACTTAGATGATCTGTCTGTTGCCATGAGTGGGGTGTTGAAATGGTATTAATGTATTATTATTAATATGTTTCTTTACTTTGGATATTAATTGGTTTATATAATTGGCTGCTCCCACATTGGGGGCATAGATACTTACAATTGTTAGATCTTCTTGTTGGATAGACCCTTTAAATATGATATAGTGTCCCTCTGCATCTCTTACTACAGTCTTTGGTTTAAAATCTAATTTGTCTGATATGAGGATTGCTACCCCAGCTTTCTTTTGAGGTCCACTAGCATGAAAAATGGTTCTCTACCCCCTCACATTCAATCTGGAGGCGTCTTTCAGTTCTAAATGAGTCTCTTGTAGACTCCATTACTTACACTTAATGAGCCTTGAAGAGACTCCTCTGTACATCTCTATGTAGAAATGAATTGAATCCTTACATAATTGACTTCGAACAGTTAAAAGTAACACCTCAGTCAAAACTGAATTTTGTTCATGGTCATGTTTCTTATAGAAACAACAGACTCACCAGTGGTACTTACACGTATAAATTCTGGGCTGTAAGAGTCTGGGTTGTTTTTTATTTTTTTTTAAAAAAGATTTAATTTATTTATTTGAAGAGAGAGAAAGCACGCAGGAGAGAGCACAAGCAGGGGGAGAGGCAGAGGGAGAGGGAGAAGCAGGCTCCCTCCTGAGCAGGGTGCCTGACATAATCTGGGTTGGTTTCTAACAATCACCTCAGGTGATTCTCTTGTACATAAAATTTTGAAAACTACTTCTGAAGAGGCTTGAACTGCCCTACTTTGTTTATTGGAAATTAAATGCCCCATAGTCCACTCAGAACTTTGACACCACAGGACTGGTTTTTAATTTCAAAAACGCATTAAAATGCACATCTTCCCACAGCTCCCTTTACAGATTTTTTTTTTTTTTTTTGACAGAGAGAGACACAGCGAGAGAAGGGACACAAGCAGGGGGAGTGGGAGAGGGAGAAGCAGGCTTCCCACTGAGCAGGGAGCCCGATGCGGGGCTCGATCCCAGGACTCTGGGATCATGACCTGAGCCGAAGGCAGACACTTAACAACTGAGCCACCCAGGCGCCCCCACAGCTCCCTTAAATTCTAACTCTGAAGGGGAGACGCCACAAATCCAATGATTATTATTTGGCTATTTGTGGCTCATATTTTACTTCTATATAACATTATTTTCCCCAAAGCCTGGAGAATATAACAAAGAGAAACTGAATATAGCAGTGTTTTCAACATATTATTGTTCTTTTCTAACAAAACATTTATTTGTATCTTTTGTGTCTTTGTAACTTAAAGTTTAAATAATGAATTTAAATACATTACCTGAGAGACTAATTTGTTCATTGTGATTATCATAGATTATTCTTCATCTAATGCAAAAGATAACCTTGGCTGGCTCCTCCTGGTTGGCTGAGCTATGAGAGAAGATGGCCAAATCTACCCTAACATCCTAGAATACTAAACCTGGAATTTATGTGAGAGAATGATACATTTAAATTGCTTATGAGCCTTTTTTTCCCTTCTGTTTCTAACAGCTAAAACGAATCTTAACTGAATAGTTACCTTAGTATCACTTTGAGGGTGTGGACCATACTTTATGCATCTTTTCATCTCAGGAGAAGTGATAAGGCTTATAGGAAGGTGGTCTGTACAGATGGTGGTAATAAAAGTAATGATAATATTACAAGTATCTTACATTGAACGGGTTTTGTCAATGTGACAAATATATTGTCAAGCACTTATCCTAGGTTTTCTCATTTAATTCTCCAAATACGCTATTATGAAATCTGAACTGTAAGGTGCATGCAGGTTAACTAAATCACCTAAAGCTGCATATGCAGCAATGGCAGCAGCACAGATTACAGGCAGCATTGCATGTCAGGAAGATGATCTAGGGAACCTGGAAAAAGGGGTGTAAAGTAAATTTTGTTGTATTTGCACCTGTTACCCAGGTTGAGCTCTTATCTGTGGAAAAGAGCCCCAGGCAGAAAAAGAGCCTATGCAAGAATGTGAAAGCATCAGAGGCTACATGTTTTTAAATAACATCCCCTTGGTTTATGCTGCTGTACTGGGAGATTCTATAATGATCTAACAGAGCCAAAATTAAAAGGGGTTCCCCAGGGTATTAAGTAGAAATTCTTTTTTTTTTTTTTTAAGATTTTATTTATTTATTTTAGAGAGAGCACGTGAGCAGGGGGAGGGGCAGGTGAGAGAGAGAGAGAACCTCAAGCAGATTGCACTGAGCGCAGAGCCCGACATGGGGCTCGATCCCATGACCCTGAGATTATGACCTGAGCTGAAATCAAGAGTTGGATGCTTAACCAACTGAGCCACTCTGGTGCCCCTCAAGTGGGAATTTTAATTGCTTGTATCTAATGTAAACAGAAAATGGGTTGTTGCTTTACCAAGGTCACTGCCAATTAGCAGGAATCCTACAGCCATCCAAAGGGCTGACACAGACATGTGCTGACCTAAAACTAGCAGATAAGCACAGACATAGAAACCCTGCAGTTGTTTCCAAGTGAATATAATCTGCCTGAATCAGCACACAGCATAGGGAGATTTCTCTTATTTTCCTACCTGGAAGTGTTTCTATCAGATTTCTGTATCAGCTTAGAAGTTCCCATTTTTCTTTTAACATATGGGTGAGAATTAATGCCATCCAGACCACTAGCTCTCTCCCAGTAGCATAATTTTGGCTAGAGAATCTCACAGAGATTGTCCTCTAACCTGACATAACACCCAAGTATTACCCTCATAATGGGTAAACATCAGGAAGGGCGTGGTATTCTTCCTGTTTTCCAGACTAAACCAAGCACCTTCTTGCAACTGTCCTCTTATGATCTAATGAGAGAAAGTACTTTTAAAACAAAAATACAATTTTACAAATTGTTAATATAAAATCTTAATCATGAAAGAATGAGGATGTTTAACAGTTCAACTTTTACTAGCCAATCTCCTTACTTTTAGATACAAATTAACAGGCTTACATCTAACAAGAGTTAGAATTCTGAGTGTGCCTCTGGGGTCTACATTTGGAAAAAAAGCAACAGAATACACTTGAAAACAGAATCAAATGCATGTGGGAATGCAGTCTATGTTAATCTTCCTTCATTCTGGTTACCCAATGTTAAGCATCCAGACCAAATCACCAAGCAAAATTTAATCTGTTTCTGAATTTCATTATAAAATAACTTCATGTACTCTTTTCTGACTTCTGTACTCGTTATCTTTGTGACAGTTATTCTTTTTTTTTTTTTTTTAGAGAGAGAGCACGAGCAGGGCAGAGGGGGAGAGAGAATTTCAAGCAGGCCCCACGCCCAGTGTGGAGCCCCACTCGGGGCTCAATCTCACGACCCTGAGATAGTGACCTGAGCCAAAAGCAAGAGTCAGATGCTCAACTGACTGAGCCACCCAGCCGCCCCTGTGATGAATTAATCTTACTCTGTGCAGCAGGAGTTTATTCTTTCATTGCACTACAAAATGTTTCTCAGCCTTCGCACTCTTGATTTGGGGCTGGATAATTTTTTATTGTGGGAGCTGACCTGTGATTATAAGAAGTTTAGCAGCAACCCTGTCCTCTCATCATCTGATGCCAGTAGCACCCATTCTATTAACCAACCCAGCTGTGACAATCAAATATGACTCCAGAAATTTTGAAAAATCACCACTGGGGCAAAATCACCACGGTTGGGTACTACTGAGCTGGAATAAATAAAACCGTCTCTATTTAATTACATTTTAGTCTCATAACAGGTATTCCAGGGTCTAAGCAGCCATAAGGACTGGGTCAAAGCATGGAAGGAGGGGCCACTTGACAAAAGGAAGAGGTCTTCTTTGCTTCAAAATATGTTTAAAATACTGACTCTCTATGGAGAAGATAACGGTAACATGAGCCAACTCACTAACTCATGGCATAAATCCTCTAGTCTGTTTTTTTGTTGATTTATCAATGGGTAAGAATATTTACCCAGAGGTGCCTGGGTGGCTCAGATGGTTAAGTGTCTGCCTTCGGCTCAGGTCATGATCCCAAGGTCCTGGGATCAAGCCCCACATCTGGCTCCTGGCTCAGCGGGGAGCCTGCTTCTCCCTCTGCCTCCCCCCGCCCACTCATGCTCTCTCTGTATCTCTGTCTCAAAAGAATAAATAAAATCTTTAAAAAAAATGTTTACCCAATTTTATCAAATTTTTAAATATTTTGATGTGAAGTATTTTAATGTTTAATAACCTTCAAAATGTCTGAGATGGTGTAGGCTTGTAAGCCCCTTGCAAGCCAGGGTCATTTCAGGACTGCACTGAGGTTAAGGACGGCCAGGCAGGCCTGGGCCAGGAGGAGAAAATGTTCTCTTCCCCTTATCTCATGTTGTAAGGCCTAAATGCCTGGATCAGCAGGAAGTGGCTCTTGCCTAGCTTAAAGTGTGTCTTTCTAAACAAAAGTGTTCTTTCTAAAGACAAAGAACATGTTGTCTCCAAAGGAAGGGTGGCTAAGAGAATTCTTTATTCTGCAAGCATAAACAGGATATATTTTGTTCTTATGTATCTTACTTCACAGATGTTGGGTTGATACTTTAAGTACACATTGTTATGTTTATCTGATCACTGCGAGTATATAGCTATGTGAGTAATAAACGGCAGTATGCAGTTGCAAGTGCTGCCTTTGCTCTGCATCCCGTGTCCCGGTTATTTCGTAGACCCTTACCCAGGGACCCCAACGCACTGGACGTTGACAAATGTCTAGTTCAAAATATTGCCAAATGTCAAAGGTTCTTGTAATTCTCCTTTTTACCTTCTTACTCAGGATAGTATTAAGTAATTGAACTCAGACTGAAATCCAAAACTTTCATTTCACTGTAAATATATAACAAATCAAAGTAAAGCGTCTAAACTTACCGCCTCTGATACAACATATTTATCTTATAAAGATAGATTAATTAATCTTTGGATTAATGACCCATCAACTGTAAAGATAGCATGATAAGATGATGATGATGGCGATGACGAGAATGTCAACACCAGATAGGTTAGTAACACAAGCTCACATTCATCAAGTCATTTATGAGCACTATGGGGTGGATTTTCCATAGTTTGTCTCACGAGATCAAAAAGCCAGGATGCTATAAATCAAACTCAAACATAGTCCTCACTAACACCAAAGCAGGCACTTCTAAACATGATTGCCTCTAGTCATTCAATAAATATATATTGACCACTGACCATTTCCTACAGTGTGGAAGGGATCAAGGATTTTATGCTCAGCAAAATAACATCGGTCCCTGTGCTCATGCAGTTTTTCATTTAGAAATAAAACATTAACCAAATTGTTGTACCAACAAATGAGATTTTGAATATCTGATAAGCATTGTAAAAGAAAAGTACAGAGTGCTAAGAGATGATGTAGGAAGGAGCCCCAATTTAGATTAATCAGTCAGTGATCCTTCCCTGAGGGAATGAGAGTACGATGAATTTATAAGAGCACAACTAGGAAAGATATGAGAGAAGTGAGTTTCAGGCAGAAGACTGTGCCTATTTGCTTTACTGGGGAAAAGAGACTTTGTATTTACCTGAATGATGATCCATGTGGTGAAGGAGAGACAGCCTGCACACCTTTAGAGTGGGGCAGGCAGGAGCCAGATTGTGTAGGATCTCACAGGCCTTGTGTGGAGACTGAACTTTCTCCTACCTGCAATGGAAGCTTTTAAGATTTTGTGCAGAAAAGTGACATGACTTCATTGGCAGTTTTTTAAAAATCGTGAAACAGTGCATCTAAAACTAGTGATGTGCTGTATGGTGACTAACATAACATAATAATAATAATAATAAATCGCTGTGATGACTGAATGGAGGATGAACTGGATGTGGCCCAGTGATGATTCCTGGCCATATCAGCAGCCCTGAAATAGATCAACCTGCTGCTTCCTAAAATGACCAGGTTGTTTGTACAAAGATTTAAAATACTAAGGGCTATCCATATACTTGCTCCTAACAAACAATAAACTTTTTCCTTCCCAATTGCACATACTTCCAGTCATTGCTGTTTCTTTTTTTTAAATTTTTAACTATACAGTTCAGTAGTGTTAAATATACACATATTATTATGTAACAGATCTCCAGAACTTTTCATCTTGAAACACTGAAACTATACCCATTAAAAACTTAACATTTCCCCCTCCCCCAAACCACTGGTAACCACCATTTTACTTTCTTTTTCTATGAATTTGACAAGTCATTATTTTTTTTTTAATGTTTATTATTGCAGTGTAATTGATAGTATGTTTTTTTCCTCCCAAATTCTAACATTTGAAATTTTATTTTTGGTAGCTTGGTACTTTTTTATTTAAGAGAATTTTGTTCTATACCTTTTTCTGTCCCGCCCCCCAAAACAAACTGAGGTTCTTCCACCCTCTCTTTTCTCATCCACATACTTCTATTTCATAGGCCTGTATTCAGACCTAGACACAACATGCTGATTTGTCTCTATTTCAGTGGGAACTACATAAAAACCCCAAGGGGTTAGACAGAAAGCTGACACAATGGAAGGCATCTGCTTGTTGCTGTTACCGGGAAGCTGCACCCAAACTCTGCCCCACAGACTTTCTTGTCTGCTGCAATCCCTTATATCCTTTGAGCCAGATAGTCCTACGTTTTAAAATAAACTCACATAAAGGTTTCAAGCCAAAAAAACAATCTCTGAGGTCTTTCAAGTCCACTTGAAACAAAGGGTCCTTCCTGCAGTTTTTTTTTTTTTTAAAGAAAACTGTTCCTTTTTTTTTTAATGATTTTTTTTTTTTTTTTTTGAGAGAGAGAATGAGGGAGAGGACATGAGAGGGGGGAGGGGCAGAGGGGGAAGCAGACCCCCCCCCCCCCCCCAGCAGGGAGCCCGATGCGGGACTCGATCCAGGGACTTCAGGATCACGACCCAAGCGGAAGGCAGCTGCCCAACCAACTGAGCCACCCAGGTGCCCTTCCTGCGGTTTTAATTCAGGTGGAAACTGAAAACAATGAAGAGCTACTTTCATTACAGGTTCAATTCTAGGAAATCAGTTGCTTTTCTATTAGGGAAAAATACACACATGACAAAGAGGAAAATGCGTATGTTTATAAAAATACTTTGAAATGCTTCCTGGAACATAGGAGGAGACTACCAGGTTGTAAGTCTCAGCAGAAAGATAAATAATGAAAAGGGACTGCTAACTTGCCTTGCTAGCCCATTTTATTTCCTCCTAAAGCAGATCCTGGGTAGAGAAAAAAAAAAAGAAAAGGTCAAGGAGAGAGAGAGAGAGAGGACCCACAGGGTCAAAAGGGTTTGGGCTTTGGAGAACTGGAAGGCTTGTCATTCTCCCCAAAACTGATAGGCCAAGATAGTTGAGAAAATATCCCTGAATTAGGGGAGCTTGGGGAGGTCTCAGGAACAGGAGGACCCTGAGCTCAGCCCCGTGCAAGGTTTCCTGATGGAAGTGGAGAAACCAGAGAGCAATCCAAAGACTGGCCTAACAGACTCCACAACTAAATGCAGAGAAGAAGCTGCATCTGCAAGATTAAGAAGGCCAGGAAGGCAGAGGGAGGCTCCCTGCAGGAGGGAGGGAGCTGAGTGCAACCAGAGGGCAGAGAAATGAGCCCTTGCACCTGGGAGCTCACACGGGGAAGACTAAGCCCCATAACTTAAACTAGAGAGGCTGAATTCCGTGTGTTTGTAAAACCAGTGGCGCCTGGAGCTTTAAAAGTCAGCTAAGTCAGCACTGGAAGAGTCTGAAGGGTGACCGATAGCCAGGTCGCTGCCGCCCCTAAAGAAGCAGCAGCCTGCAAAGCGAGGCAACAGATCAGCAATTCACACAACCCCAGGGCAAAGAGGAAACAGATTTGTTCTAATTTTAGAATGTGTTGGGGGACCCCTCAGAAAAGGAGAGAGCCTTCTGTGGGGTACATTTTCCTCCCCCAGCCCCCCAGCATAAACACAGAGCCACATGCCAGAGGCGGGGCTGCACTGACACCTTTAGCCTCTACCCAGGATTCAGGGCAAATTTTGTTAAAGCTACATCCCTGCTCAGCCACTGGGTGCTCAGCTGCCCCCACGCACAGCGCCCAACTGTGCACCCCATCCACTGCTTCAGGCTATGTCCAGATGCTTGGTTCATAGCTCTAACCTTGCACAGCTGCCACACCACACCCAGCAACCCCCCTCCCCGGGGGAGGGGGGACAGCCATTGTTGTGTGTTGCACCCAGCCTCCTCCCAGGACCCTGGCATGCAGCCCCCAGCAGAGGCAGCGCTTCAGGGGATCCAGCACAGGACTAGAGGCCCAATGCAAATTTTGCTAACACTGCTGCCCCAAAATAGAAAGAACTTATACAACTCAGCACCCAAAAAACAAATAATCCAATTAAAAAAGATGTGAACAGACATTTCTCCAACAGACATCCAGATGGCCAACAGACACATGAAAAGATGCTCATCATACTGACCACCAGGAAAATGAAAGTCAAAACTTCAATGAGAGGGGTGCCTGGGTGTCTCAGTCGGTTAAGCACCCAACTCTTGATTTTGGCTCAGGTCATGATCTCAGGGTCCTGGGATCAAGCCCCTGCCAGGCTCTGTGCTCAGGGGGGAGTCTGCTTGAAGATTCTCTTTGCTCCCTCTCCCTTTGCCCCTCCCCCTGCTCATGCTCTCTCTCTCAAATAAATTTTTTTTTAAAAGCATTAAAAAAAAAAAAACTACAATGAGATATCAGAATGGCTAAAATCAAGAACACAAGAAACAGCAGGTGTTGGTGAGGAAGTGGAGAAAAAGGAACCCTCTTGTACTGTTGATGGGAATGCAAATTGGTGTAGCCACTCTGGAAAACAGTATGGAGGTTCCTCAAAAAGTCAAAAATAAAACTACCTTATGATCCAGCACTCAAGCTACTGACTAATTCAAAGGGATATATGCACCCCTATGTTTATTGCAGCATTATTTACAATAGCCAAGATAGAGAAACAGCCAAGTTTTCACTGATTGATGAATGGATAAAGAAGATGTGGTGTATATATATACAATGGAATGTTATTCAGCTATAAAAAAGAATGAAATCTTGCCATTTGCAATGACATAGATGGAGCTAGAGAGTATAATGCTAAGTGAAATAAGTCAGTCAGAGAAAGACAAATACCATATGATTTCACTCATATGTGGAATTTAGGAAACAAAACAAATAAGCAAAGGGAAAAAGAGAGAGACAAACCAAGAAACAGACTTTTGACTACAGAGAACTGATGGTTACTAGAGGGGAGGTGGGTGGGAGGCTGGGTTAAATAGGTGATGGGGCTCAAGGAGGGCACTTATGATGAGCAGTGGGTGATGTATGGAAGTATTGAATCACCATACTGTACAGCTGCAACTAATGCAACACTGTATGTTAACTAGATGGAATTAAGATAAAACAAGTGAAAAAAAGCATATTAAAATCAGACACATACATAAATGTCAATGTTCTTGTTACAAAAAGTAACCAAAAAATCCCAAAAGCTAAAAACATATTAAAAATACTTCATTTCATGAGTTATTAAACCACAGTATAAAACCACTACTACTCATCTACCAAACTTGTTCATGTTTCTGTTTGGAGATCTTTGTGATGTGTGTGTGTGTGTGTGTGTGTGTGTGTTGTATTCTTGAATAGCTACTTAGAGTACATATAACATTTATATTTCTCAACTGAAACACTTTAGGCAATTTAAAAAAAATTTTTTTTTTTTTTCTGAGACTGCTTTCTGGTTTTGGTAGCATAATTATCTCTAGCTCATCATCCAGGGAATATCTCAGTTTCAGTCTCATGCAAGGAACTAGTGTGCAAGACACTCTTTTGACACATGAGGCAAAATAACGAACATAAATCAGTGTGAGATTATGGAAAGGACCTCCATTCCTTTTCCTGAGACCACACTTTCAGAGCTCTCTTTCACAAACTAGGTTATGATGGACTCATTTACTCTAGTAAGAACACCTATTATGCTAGAATCTCATTTTTCACTCAGACATATCTCAAGCTGCATGCCCTCCCAAAAGGGAAGAAGATCAGGGACTGATTCTCATTGCATTAATGCAATACTTGTAATATTGAATGGTCTTCCAGGGCTATCTGAGACCATACTCAATCATTTTCTATCCCCTTACAGCATGATATATACAGTCATTGTGATAGTGATCTTTCACCTTTGGGGTGTAACGAATCAGAGATAGAGCTGGATATAGCTTCTCTTATAATTCCAGCTCCCAAATGCAGGACTATCCAAAAAGCAGGTATAAGTGTAATGGATTTTACTGAATATGTGGAGGGGGATGTCGTTTTTTTAAGTTTTTATCAGACTTTGGGACTAGTCCTCTGTCTTCCTGGTGGTGGCCTCCCTGAAATAAATCCCTTTCTTGTTTCACCACCACTGGTCTCTCTGCTTTTGGGTTTTGTCAATGGCAAGTGGCTGAACCTGGTCTGCTTGGGAGCCCTGGAGCCAAGAGCTCTTGTGCCCCTGGCCTCTGGTAACAGTCCGTTTGTGGACAGACAAGCTGGGGACAAAATAAAGAAAGCTAGTTAGGGTGACATTTACTAAGGCCCAAGTGCAGAGTGACTGGGATCCTCTAACTTCCCTCCCCGCTGTACTTTCTCAGGCTCTGGTGACGTGGTTCTGGCAGCTTGGTTCTGGCATGCCTTCTCCAAATATTTAACCAATAGTTAAAGTAGTTTTACTTTCAGGTTCAGTTTCGTCAATGCTTTTAACCTCCTTAGTCTGTTCTCTCATTCCGTGGGATGGGGAAACAGAACAAGGGTGAGTTGAGAGACAACTGGAAGCTCATTCTCGAACAGATCAGCAGTGCTGTGGATCAGGTATGTTCATTTCTAAACTTTCTTTTACAGGCACTTTAGGTTGGGGCTTAAAACCTTATTTTCTGAGATAAAAATGGGAACTGAGAAGAGGAATGCAATAGATACATCTAAATATGTAAGATATAAAACCTCCTATTTGAGATTTCCACTTAATGTTGTTTACATATTCTTGCTCTAAAATCTACATATTCAAAAAATCTACATATTGAAAAAAATCTGAATTACAGAAGAAGCTTAAGACTACAGTGAAATCTTATCTACCATTCACTTAGATTCACCCTGTGGTGATATTTGGTGACATTTGCATTCTCTTTCTAAACAGATGTAGTAGTTTTTCTATTTACATTCTTATTCTGATTATTATTTGGAAGAGTAAGTAACAGAGGCCATGACTCTTCCCCACTAAATACTCTAGCACCTCTATCTTGGGATCCAGACATTGTTCTACTTCCTTTCTTTGGATCCACTTCATTCCCCCACGCTGCTCCTTCCTCTCCCCTATTTCCATCACTCCAGTAAGTCTGTGCTCAGTAAGGACATCCCTGGCCATCCTACTAATACTTGCAGTGAATTCTCTGGGTATTTAACATAGCTAGCCTCTCCCTGCTTCTGGGCGCTCACTCTGTCTGCATCGACTCTGAAGCCCCATGGTCTCCCAGGACTGCCACCCCTTAAAGTTCCCCAAGGCTTTTCTTCTTTTGTATTCTTTTTTTTTTTTTTTTTTTTTTATACTCCCATCAATGTATTCTTAAGCTGAATTAAGTCATCTCAACACATACATAATTCAATTAACCCCTATCACTCACCTATATCTCTTTCCTCAGGATTATTTCCGTTTTACAAATCTACTATGTGCCCAACATGGGGACCGAGCAGAGAACAGAACAGCCATGACACCTTTCTCCTCAAGCTTCGACTTAGTGGGGATAATTACAATTGTGAGAAACAGCAGAGTATCATCGTTGTTGTCTGTCTGTAGTCTTCCTAGTTTGAGATGGTTACTGGGAAGTACTGTTAACTCTCCCCTTACCTCCATTCTTCCTTTCTCCCGTACTAATAGGACTCCTGCTTACCTGCCATGTACATCATTTCCCAGAATAATGATGGCAATTCCAGCCTCTCTTGTGGTTGTGTACTGGAATATGACTAACCTAAGAAGCAATTTGGTTTATGTAGACATGATGAGTTCGTAAAGGACAGGCTTACCTTCCCCTTGTCTGTTCCCTGCTTAGAATACAAATATGACAACACACCGTCTCACACCACGGGCCGCCCCTTATAGATGACGGAGCATATGAGAAAAAGGTTCTGAAGCTTCAATCCTTATGAAACAAAAAGCACATACCATCTCTAGATTACTGACCCTGAAATTTATGAGGGAGAAATCCATGTAAATTGCTTAAGAGACATTTTTTCTAATTGTCACAGCTAAGCCTAAGCAATATAGTTATCTTACTATCACCCTGAGGGCAGGGGCCACAGCTTGTTTTTATCCAAGCACATAAGCACAATGTGTGGCACATAATAGATGTTCAACCAATGTGTTGGAAAAAAAAAAAAAAAAGCCACAATAAATGGGACTGGAGATCAAGGACTGAAAATATGAAAAGATATCTTTCCTAAACCTGAGGTGAGCCCTCATCGCAGACTGGTGATACCCAGTGTTTCATCCCTAGCTTCATTAGAGATTTGGAGGCAAGAAATTTAGGGGATCAATGAGATTCAAAATCAGGAACTACAATTCTACAACATTTTTTACTACTGAAGGCAGCACTCTGCAGATGGCCACTCTGCATTTTGGGCCATGGAAAAGTACAGAAGTGCTAATGTATGCATCCTTTCAAAAACTCTGAGGCAAGAGAATGACTTTGTGGTCTTATTTTACTGTGAGACTCACTCTTCTGGGTTTGCAAGTTTCCACTGCATCTGAGGACACATCCTATATAATACATGCTCCTCACAAATATATATATATATATATATATATATATTTGTGTATATATATATAATATATAATCTAGAGAAATATAGATTTCTCTATATAGATATATAGAAAAATATATATATAATCTAAAGAAAACTAAACTTTAAACAATTCATTCCTTAAAGTAGGTGGAATTTTATTTTATTTATTTATTTTTTGATAGAGGGAGGGAGGGAGAGAGAGAGAGAGAGAGCGTGTGCACACAAGTTGGGGAGGGCCAGAGGGAGAGGAAGGGAGAGAATTTTAAGCAGGCTACACGCCTAGTGCAGAGCCAGACATGGGGGCTCTATCCCACAACCCTGAGATCATGACCTGAGCCAAAACCAAGAGTCAGATGCCTAACCAACTGAGCCACCCAGGCCCCCAGTAGGTGGAATTTTAATAGGAATAAATATAATCTCATTTACCCTGCCTCAATTGTTCACCTCTTATCTATTTTATTTTTATAGATACAACATCGTGCAAGTTTTAGGGTATAAAACGTGTTGCTTTGATACATTTATATATTTCAACATAATTACCACCTTAGCCTTAGCTAACATCTCTATCCTGTCAGTTATCATTTTTGTGTATATACGTGTGTATGTGCTGGCAACAGTTAAGATCTAGTCTTTTAGAAACTTTGAAGTTTATAATCTGGTATTATTATCTATAATCATTATGCTGTGCACCTCCAGGCCTTATTTATTTACTAGTTGCAAGCTTATACCCTTATAAATGACTAACCTTCAAATTCCCCAAGTCCTAGCCCCTGGTAACCACCATTCTACTGTTTTTTATGAGTTCAGTTTTTTAAAAAAAGATTTTATTTATTGTCAGAGAAACAAAGAGAGAGAGAGGGACAGAGAGAGAGAGTGGCAGACAGAGGGAGAAGCACGTTCCCTGCTGAGCAAAGAGCCCAATGTGGGGCTCAATCCCAGGACCCTGGGATCATGACCTGAGCCAAAGGCAGACGCTTAACCGACTGAGCCACCCAGGCAGCCCCAATTTTTTTTTTTTAGATTCCACATATAAGTAATATCATACAGTATTAGACTTATCTCACTTAGCATAATGCCCACAAGGTCCATACATGCTGTCACAAAAGGAAGCATTTCCTTATTTCTCATGCCTGAACAATATTCCACTGTATATATGTACACAACTTCTTTATCCATTCATCTATTGATGGACATTTAGGCTGTTTCCATCTCTTGGCTATTGTCAGTTATGTGGCAATTAACACGAGAGTGCAGATATCGCCTTGAGATCTTGATTTCAATTCTTTTGGATAAATACCCCCAAGTGGGATTGTTGGATTATATGGTAGTTCTATTTTTAATTGTATGCAACCTCCATACTGTTTTCCATGGTGGCTAAACCAATTTACAATGTACATTCCTACCATCCATGTACAAGTGTTCTCTTATCTCCACATCCTCACTAATAATTATCTCTTGTCTTCTTAATAACAGCCATTCTAACAGGTGTGAGGTGATCTCTCATTGTGGTTTTAAGATATCCCTGATTTCCCTGATGATGAGTGATGTTCAATATCTTTTCATATACTGCTGGTCATTTGGATGTCTTCTTTGGAAAAATGTCTGTTTAGTTCCTCTACTGATTTTGTAATCGATCATTCTTTTGTTATTGAGTTGTATGACTGTCAATTATGTTCTTAATATGCTTCATTGGGAAAGATATCAAAGATATCCAAAGGATACCAGAGCATGTTAACTGAAGGAAGATACTTAAAATTATTAACTGCAGTGCTTGGAAGGAAAACACTAATTTAGTAGGAGGACATGGGACTGATGAAAAGTTTCACACTGCTTAAGGTCTTTAAAAAAATGTTGTAGAATTGTAGTTTCTGATTTTGAATCTCACTGATGCCCTAAATTTCTTGCCTCCTTCAGGGCTGGGGATTCTGACAGTGACCTTTATGGACACCTTCCACAGTGGAGCGGTTCCTTGTCTGGACGATGTGTGATACCCTTGTTCTGGTGTGAGGACTCAGTGACTCTGCAGAGGGAGATCCCCACAGAAATGGTCTTGGCACTCCCACACCTAGACCCTGGGGTGGCCCCCACAATGCAGTCCTCCCACGATGACGAGCTCCAGAAGCAGTACCTGGTACTTGGTCTTCATAGTTGATTCTCCATGTTACCCCCTCTACCTAAAGGCTACCTGATTGGCCATAAATTAGCGAGCCTTCATGGTGGAAGGATTTTGATTCTTCTGTGTAAGAGAGTTATAAAGGACACTATTACTCTATTTTATCTCCTTCTCCTTCAAACTCAGACACTTTGTCCGAAGCAAAGTCAGTACAGACACTCAGATGGCCTCCTTGACTGAATATTGGCAGTTAGCCTATGTGATTGGAACACGCTTACGTTATTTTGAGCTTGCTGCTTTTTCTTTGCACTCTCTCCCACTCACAGCAACCCAAGTTTCTCTGAGAAGATTCTGCTACCAGATCATTCTTGATTTTTATTTTGCTTTTAGTTATATTACTGTTAATCATGCCTTGTGGGTACAATCACAGGACATTATAGCTGCAAGGAGCCATTGAGATTACATAATGCAGACTCAACATGTCACAAGGAAGGGTCGGGGACTTCAGAAACTTACCAATAGTCTTAATGGAGTAATTCTTTCTGAGATGGTAGTAATTCAAGTTTCTTTTAACAGTAATTCACTGGGTGTTACAAGCAACTAATGAATCACTGAACAGTACATCAAAAAACTAATGATATACTATATGTTGGCTAATTGAATTTAAATTAAAGCAATTCACATACCATAAATTTCATGTATTTAAAATGTACAATTGGGGCGCCTGGGTGGCTCAGATGGTTAAGTGTCTGCCTTCGGCTCAGGTTATGATCCCAGGGTCCTGGGATCGAGTCCCGCATCGGGCTCCCTGCTCAGCGGGGAGCCTGCTTCTCCCTCTGCCTCTCTCTCTCTGTCTCTTATGAATAAATAAAATCTTTTAAATAAATAAATAAATAAAATGTACAATTGACAGAAATGTACAAATGTAAATGTATAATTTCTTTCACATGGGGAAGGTGGTCTAGGAAATCTTCCTGGAAGAGGAGTGTGACATAAACTGTGAAAGATTTGTATGTACTATCCAGGGTGGGAGGTTACTGGAGAAGCCACAGCAGAAAAAAAGAGCAGTATTCAGTCAAGGATGCCATCTGAGTGTCTACTGACTTTGCTTCAGATAAAGTGTCTGAGTTTGGAGAAGGAAAGCACCCCAGATTGTGTTTATAAAACTGCACATTCTTCCGGAGGCTGGAGGGGCTAGTGAGATAACCAGGATCTTGGAACATTCTATGGGGGGTGGGGGGGAAGCAATTGGGAAATGCTAATCAGTTTTTTTCTCAGACTATTTCAGTGGAAGTTCAGGTTTGACTTGCCTAATATGTCTTTGCCCTTTGTGGTCCCCAGGACTTGCTGCAGATGAAGAAGGAACTAGAAGAAAGCTGTAAGAAGAAAGATGAGCTTCTCCATGATGCACAAAGAGCCTTAGCAGGTATGGGGAGGGCTCAGCGCATGATGGAGTAGGAAGTTCCTGCCATGCCCTTGGTGCGCCCACCCTGGCAGGAGGATCTTCCTGAAGCAAGGAGTTTCCTCTCCTTCGGTGGAATGCACACAGTGCTAAATCTGAAAATAACAAGGTAGGGTGTGGTTGCTCATCAGCCGGGCCGTCAGGGCCTTTCCCAGCATGTTCTCAAACCTGCCCTCGAGGTGTGGTCACCAGTTGAATTCAGACATTTCCCTCTGCTCTTTCAAGACAGTCTGGTGTCTGAGAGAGTGGGGGGTTGTGGGACAGGGGGCTGTAGTAGGTTTCAGGCTTAACCTCTGTTATCTTTCCTCTCTGAATGAAAATCTTCCTGGAGCAGAGGAGCAGCACAAAAGAGAGACAGCGGAGAGAGAAAAGCAGCTTCTTGAGGAAAGGTGTGAAGAACTGCAGCAAAAGTTAAAGCTTATAGAAATAACTTTCAAGAAATCCATGATCCAATTGAAAAAGGAGATGGAAGAGAGAGAAAACCTTCAGAGAGAGCAGGATGAGAGGATTCGGAGGCTTGAGGTAAGCCTGGCCTGGGACCTGGCAGGGACTGCAGAACAAAGCCCTGAAAAACCCCAGGAAGGGAGGGTTGAAAGTTAGAGTGAAGTCAGAGAGAGAAGCACCACTGTCATTTACTGCATTTGATTCACCACACGCCCTGAATTTGTCACGGCTTGTGTCGAGGGTGTTCACACTGAGTTTCCGGGGAGTCCGGTAAGAACTTGGTAGCTCCAAGCATTTACAGAAGATAAATAACCTTCCCAGAGCGTGGGCTGCTATTCTGAGGGATTCCTGGAGGATCACCCAGAGCAATAGTAGATAGGGTCCCCACGTTTATCGCTTAGATTCCTAACTGGGTGTTTGTGATAGAAGCAGCAATTGGTTCACTTTCCCAAGGTTACTGCCAGTTCTCAGGCACCCTACTCACCCAATGACCCTAAGAGAGATCCTTGCTGACCTAAAACTATCAGCTATGTACAGACTCAGATATGAGGGGGCCTGACAGCCCCTAACCTGCAGCTCTCTCCCAGTCAAGATGGCCTGCCCGAGTCAGCACATAGCACACAGGAAATTCTTTCTTCTCCCATCTGGAAGTGTCTGTATCAGATTTCTAAACCGGCTTAGAAGTTCCCATTATTTCTAAGATGTGGGTGAGCATTTGTGCCATTCAGATCAAAGAGCATCATTTTAGCTAGAATATCTCACAACAATTGTCCTTATGCCTGTTTCACACCTTGCAAAATGATGGATGAATATAAATAAGGTTGTACTATGCTTCTTCTCATTTCCCAACCCTAAACCAGGAGATATTCCTGCTATCAATGATCTAATAAGAGAGAATACATTAAAAAGGAAAATGCAGATAATTTTATAAACTGTTAATATAAAATCTTATTCCTGAAAGTTTGGAGTTTTTAAATGTTTTCCTTTTATGAATATATCACCCGCTTTTCAGGCCCAAGTGAACGCTTTGACTGCAAATAAGCAAAATGCTAAAAATTACTGCTTTTCAAAGATAATTGCAAATGATAAGGAAGAAAACAGTTTGGAGCCTTCATGGTGGTCTAAAATTTGCATGCTGATAAACGAGTTGCATTCACTAATTACCAAGTTTTTCACTTGTGGATAATTTCAGGTAATTTTTATAAGTTTTCATAACAGCTTTCTGACATAGCTTATTTTTACATGTATGCACCTTTTCTGTTTTTTAGCAAAATTTTAGTAGAAAGATATAAAATACCTACTACAGGGCATCAATGCCTGGCAAACAAAAGATATAGTCAATGTGGCTGGATAGTTAATTCAAATGGGCATGGAAATAACGGATTTGAAGAAAAAGGTCAGATCTGTATTATCCTGGAAAAGAAACATATTGGAATATATTTATCAAAAAATGCTAAATGCTTCTGAAAGTTGCACATGAATCATTACACAAATGGATATCCACACTGTGTTCTTGAGTAGGACAGGCCAGTTCCCTATGCAAATCAATTCTTAGTTCACTTATAAATATGATGTGTTCTGAATTAAAATTTAAAAAAAGGTTAATTGTAAAATTTAAATGGAGCTGATCAAAAAAAAATCAAAAAGCCAAGACAATTCAGAAGAGGTACAATGAAATTTATAGAACTGCAGTAATTAGAACAGTGTGTCAACTGAGCATAAAGACACAACAACAGAACACACTGTGTAGTCTAAAAGTAGAACCCCACCATATACAGGAATTAACTGCATGTGAAAAGTGTTACTTCAAATTAGTGGGAAAGTATGAATTGTACAATACCTATTGTCAAATAACTGGACAGCTGTGCAGAATGAAAGGGTGATTAGATCTATTGTAAATTTTGCACAAAGTAAATTCCAGCTTGACCTCAGATTAAACACGAAAAAATTGCATAAAAGCAGTAAATGTCAGATAATTATAAATAATCTTGGAACATCAAATTTATTTTTAAATGCCATAAAACCTGAAGACATGAAAGTACTGACAAAACTACATAAAAAATAAAGATAAAATTTGTTGTGGTGAAAAAGAACCTAGAGAAATTCAGAAGCCAAAAATGTTCTCAAGACAGCCTTGATTTATGTCAGAGGAAAGAGCTGATTTTATAAGTTATATATCATAAAGAGACACAAGTCAATAAAAATGGGCAAACTCTGAGTAGATAGCTTATAGAAAAGATGTTCAAGTAACTCAAAATAAGAGAAATGAAACTAAAACCATGAGATGTAGTGTTTCACTTCATATGCTATCAAACTGCGTTCCCAATGTTTCTGAAAACATGTCCTTTCATGGGAGTCCAAATGGTATAATATGTATTGCAAATTGTGTCTAATATTTCTTAAGTTTTAATAGATGTCCATTTTGGCCCCACACGTTGTTTTAAGGCATACACGCACTCTCTCTCATCTCACACAGTAAGAAAAATTATGTATTTATAAGATGTCCACTGCAGCACTCACTATAACTTTAAAGACTGGACATACTTATATGTCCATCTATATGGGAGTGGTAATATAAGTTTTAGCACACTTATACAATGGTATATTATATAGCCAGAAAATTGAGAAACAGAGCACTATTTGTAATGTGGGGAAAGTGGGGTGCAAACCAACAGGAATAGTGGCACTCATATATACTTGTATGTATACCCTTAGATGATCTCTGGAGTAACATGAGGAACTAGCAATGTTGGTTCCTTCCAGGGGAAGCTAGATTTCTGAGATCAGGAATGAGAGGAATACTTATTTTATTTTGTATAAACCTCTGTTATGTTTGGAAATTTTACAAGGAGTATGCAATTCTTGTTCAGGAGGATAAGAAAGAAAAAACAGGGATGATGGTGGTGGTGGTAATAGGGAATTTTGCATTCTTAGAAAAGCATCAGCTAGTTCAAAAGAGAGGTCTGATAGTGAGGTCCCAAACTGGAAAAAACAAAACGTGAATCCTAATCTTGTTTGTATTATGGAGTTGATTTGTACTTGCTCAAATTCTTTGAAAAATGAGATATAAAGTATGATGTGATTCTGAAATCCCAGCTGGTGTCTTTCACTTTCTAGCTGCAATTTATAGTTTTAGGTGCTAGGGGAGAGTGGGTCTGCAGTGTATCTTTGGGGTTTTTGGACTTTCCTTTCAGCTGACTTAATATTTGCATGCTATGCTTTTGTTATAATGAATTACTTCCAGTTGCACATGCTTGACAGGTTACCCCTTTATTCTAGATAGCTGTGCACAGTATTTGGACTTCTTCAAATAACCTCTCTTACTGATCCTCACCTTCATTTTGCAGGCTGGTTTCTCCTTGAAGTCTTGGATTTCCTGAATCCCCGAAATCGGGTTGTGTGGCCCTCCTTTGTACTCGCATTGCACCTGCAGCATGATTTTGAAAATTTAAATTACCCATTTACTCTGTCTTACTGGTGATGCCTCCCTACCAAGGACTAGTTTATCTTTGTCATTGTAATCTTAGCTCCTACTTCTGTGTCCAGCACTTGATCAGTAAGTGGAAAATGTTGGTTGAATAAAGTTTCCCACTTTCTACATCCTCATTATGACAGATGCTTCAAAACACTCTTAAAACAGGGCACCTGGGTGGCTCAGTTGGTTAAGCGACTGCCTTCGGCTCAGGTCATGATCCTGGAGTCCCGGGATCGAGTCCCGCATCGGGCTCCCTGCTCGGCGGGGAGTCTGCATCTCCCTCTGACCCTTCCCCCTCTCATGTACTCTCTCTCATTCTCGCTCTCTCAAATAAATAAATAAATCTAAAAAAAAAAAAAAAAAAACACTCTTAAAACAAAGGGTGCAGTTTTTGATATGGAGAACAAAGGCAAAAGGAAATGTAGATGAAATTAAATTTCCTTATAACTTGCCGCCCACTGACAAATACTTGAGGCAGGCAGGTATTTGGACTCCAGGAACTCCCAACTGTCTTAATGTAATGCTTTGCTAGAGGCAAAACACAACCTTAGCTTGACAATAGCCAGGCCTCCAGGATCCTGTAATGTTAGGAGTTAGCTGGAGAGTTAGGTGGTCAGGGCCTGGGTCCCCAACAAGAAAATATGGAGCCAGGACAGCTTAAATAAAACAGCATTAATATCCTGTTTTTGCAGCTTAGACAGAACTATACTAGCGTTCTGTTTTATGCCTTTGCAGAAATGACTTCTGCAAAACGTCCTAAAATAAAACCATAAAGCATTTGTCACCATCACAGGCAAAGGGCAGTTAAGACCTAAGCCCCCAGAAGTCAGACCAAAAAAAAAAAGACCATCAGCACATAGACATTAACTTAATAGGCAGAAAGAAACTTGGAAGCCCCATGACCAAGAGCGGAGGGCATTAAGGGGATACAAAAGCCTGTAACAATGGGAAACTGGAACTGAATACATGGTGAATCAGCTCTTTTCTCAGGAAGAACATTGTGGCAAGTCTCAGCATGCATGTCCTCACAGCCCTATCTTCTAGGAACTGCAGTCCTAATTCACTCTACCCACTTTGTATTAGGATCTTAAAACTGATGTGATTTGATGTGGGGGTCAGGAGCAAACGGTCAAGAAAGAATTCTTAAGATGTTTTTGGTGCAAAAAAAAAAAGGTGGTTTTATTAAAGCATGGGGACAGGACCCATGGGCATAAAGAGCTGTACTGGGAATGTGAGGAGTGACCGATTATATACTTTTAAATTGGAAGGGGTAGAAGGAAGTTTCCAAAAGGATTTTCATATGTTAAAGAAGACTTACTGTTGCAGGAATTTGCTGCCTTAGTGCCCACAGTTCTTGGTCACCCCACTTCAAAGAATGGTGGGCAGCAAAGTTTACTGAACAATAGTACAAAGCTCCCAGAGTGGGAGGGCATACCCAAGAGGGTTGCCCCTGGAGTTTCTAAATGTAGGGTTTTTTATGAGCTCTTTTGTGGAACTTTCTTAAACAATCAAGGTGTGCTGAGTTGTGCCAATCAAGGCTTTGGCCATGTGCCAATCAAGGCTTTGGCCACCTGTCTACCTATTAGGTTAATGTCCACATGCTGATGATCCTTTTTTTGCTGACATCTGGGGGCTCAGGTCTTAACTTCTCCTTGCCCATGACACTGACAAATGCTTCTGTGGTTAATTGTCTTATTTTAGGAGGTAACGCAGAAGTCATTTCTGCAAGGGCTGCAAAGCAGAATGTCAGTGCGGTCCTGTTTAAGCTGCAAAACAGGATGTCAGTGCTGTTTTATTTTAGCTGTCCTGACTCCGTATTTTCTTGTTCAGGACTCTAGCCCTGACTACCTAACTGTCCAACTAACTCCTAACACTGTGACAACTACTTGCAAATAGTATCACTCACTTTTGACTCACAGGTCAATTGTGAGGTTTAAATTTTAAAAGAACATATGAAAAGATGCTCAACATCACTCATCATCAGGGAAATGCAAATCAAAACCATAAGAAGGTATCACCTCACACCTGTCAAAATAGCCACAAGTAACAACACAGGAAACAACAGATGTTGGCAAGGATGTGGAGAAAAAAGAACCCTCTTGCACTGTTGGTGCGTATGCAAATTGGTGTAGTGGCTATGGAAAACAGTATGGAGGTTCCTCAAAAATTAAAAATAGAACCACCATGTGATCCAGTAATCACACTACTTGGTATTTATCCCCAAAATATAAAAACCTAATTCAAAGAGATACATGCATCCCTATGTTTATTGCAGTATTATTTACAACAGCCAGACTATGGAAGCTACCCAAGTGTCCACTGGTAGATGAATGGATCAAGAAGATGTGGTGTGTGTGTGTGTGTAATGGAATATTATTCAACCATAAAAAAGAATAAAATCTTGCCATTTGCAATGACAGAAATGGAGCTAGAGAGTATAATGCTAAGCAAAATAAGTCAGAGAAAGACAAATAACATATGATATCACTCATATGTGGCATTTAAGAAACAAAACAAACAAGCAAAGGAAAAAAAAGAGAGAGAGAGAGAGAGAGAGACAAACCAAGAATCAAATCTTAACCATAAAGAACTGATGGTTACCAGAGGGGAGGTAGGTGAGGAGGTGAGTGAAATAGGTGATGGGGATTAAAGAGTATACTTATTATGATGAAAAGGAAGGAAGGAAGGAAGGGAGGGAGGAAAAATAAACAGTAAATAAAATTTTACAAAAATGAGTTCTTCAGAAAAACATATATTTTAAAGAAAATCTCTTAATCGTGGAAATCTCTCACATCCATCCTGTTCCTTCAGGTGGATGAGGTTCAATTTCTTACTGAACTAACCTCCAGGGAATCAGTCTGAGTACTGTGAGAGCCTTCATCTACTCCCCACTGAGAGGGCCAAGAGGTCTCTTTGAGAAGACTGTGAGGTCAGGATTCAACCACGAACCAGATGTTCCCAAACAAAAGCCATGGAGATAAAAGCTCATGCAGCCATGTCTCCCCCACAGGTAACACCCAGAGGTCTGTGCCCCCACTTGGTGTTGATGGTAATATCTCAGCTGTGTCATCTTGTAGAAGGGGCCAAGGGTCGGGGCCAACCTCCCCTTCCCCATGAACTCACTGTGACCTGCACCTTCCTCCCCCTCAGGGCCAGTCCTTGACAGGCCTGGGCCTCTATGGAACTCGAGCTGTTTTTATCAGAAATCACTGCAAGTATGAGGAAACCTGCTACCCACACTTATTTAAAACTCTTTGAGGGAAACAGGAGATTATTCTGCCTAAGAAAAAGATTTATAGTGAACAATGGAAGAGATCATAAGTTGTATAATTAATCACAGAACAGATAGTAACGCCATTCTATAAAACTTCATCCCTTGAAGAGTTGCTGAAGTCCATTCCAGCTGTTGTGGTTCAACCTCATCCCTTTCCTTTGCTAGGCTTCCAGCACTTAGGATACATGCCCAACGTATAGGAGGAACCTCACAAGTAATTGTTAAACATATGAAAAAAACTACAAAGTTTTCTTCAGTCTTTTTCCCTCACACATTTGAAGATGTGGGACTCATACAACCACTCTTGCATGATTTTTAGAGCTATGAAAATTCTGGTTCTTTGGCCATTTCTTATGTAAAGCATACTCTCCCCTCTGCCTGTCTGCCTGTAGCCTGCCTCTTGGCTGCTACCTTTTTACCTGAAAGAATAAACTGTGGACTTCCTCACTGAATTTACTCACAATAGAATTACCTCAGCTCTGGGAGGCCATAAACTCTTCCCAGAGTGAAAGAATAAACTGT